>NC_081559.1:21277460-21296873 GCF_022355385.1 Mustela nigripes | reverse complement strand
ATAAAAAATAAAAAATTATATTAAAATTTCAAAAAAAAAAAAAACAAAAAAAAAACTGATGAATCTCTGAACTCCACCTCTGAAACTAATAATACTGGGAAGGAAGTTCGGAGATGTGTCCTGGCAGTGCTTCAAGAAGGTGGATCAAACCAGACAGACCCAACATGATGGATACCATGATAGGAACCCCTTCACCAAATCAGAAAGAAAAGGCATGAAACCCTGTTCCCAGCCCCAATTGATGAATATCTCACCCCCAGTTAGTAAAACCCCTGGGACGCATTCGGTTTGGGGCACTTGAGTTTCTCTCAAGCTGCCAACTCACCCCTCTTGTGAACGTACTCAATAAATGCTGTTCACTGTGCTTTCTGGTCTCTTGCCTAAATTCTTTTATGCAAGAAGATGAAGGGCCAAAGTCATACCACCCCAGGTGGTAACACTTCTAGGTTCTCTGCCTAGTCTAGTAGTTAAATTGATATAAGACAGATTAACAGGAAAAAAAAATCTAATAACATGTCTACTTCTTGTAAACATGGGAGAGACCTGGGATGACTGAGTAACTCCAAAAGGCGAAAACCATCACCTTAAATATCATCTTCAAGTGAAGACAAAAGAAGATGTTGGAGGTGGGGAATTAGTTATGGGAGGTTACCAGGAAAAGCACAGTAAAAAAGGATTAAGATTGTTACATAGATTTAAAGTCTTATCTTTTTCATTGTTAAGAGTTTCTAGAGATTTAGAGTCATCGCCTTTTTCCTGAAATAACAAAGGGTACACCCGATGGCAATGGATATATTTCTTATTCACATAAATGTCTCTTGTATAAAAGGGTAACTTCTATTCGGTTTTCAGAGATTCTCCTGTGTTTGCAATTTCTTAAAAAATAATCGGCCTAAAATAATCTTTATGCCAAAGAAACATTTCCTGGTGGCAAATTCTGCTCCCTACATAATTGTGAATTATATCTTCCAGTGAGTATGGGTTCCTGTATCTTAGTCTAATGATTATTGACTTTTGTTCTATCAGCCAATTACAATACCAATGAATCATCTTGATCTTGTGATACCTGGGTTTAATGCTTTCTAAGGGTCTATATTAGTTATTCCCTTTGCTCTAGGGTCTCTTTAACTCAGATACCCAATTCTCTTTCCCTACAGGAAGCAGCAGCTAAAATTTCTTTCTTTCATCTACTCAACTGTTGTTTTATCCTTGGACTACTTGCAGTCTGTCCCATTGTTAGATTAAGGGCTGCAAAAGATTTGAGGGTTGTTATGCATGGATCTGAGAATTACTCTTTATGAAGCTCTCTCATTTTTATGATATCACCTACCAGTTTCCAGCTGCTTTTCAGTCCCATGCTCCAACCACTGAATTCTCAGGTCATAAAACTACAGCTTTATGTTTGAGCTCTATTCATAACATGTCATATTGATGTGACTTTGAAACAGGGAAAACTGAAAAGGCCCCATGAAAACCTGCCTTTTTACTGTCTCTATACTTACTAGGCTTACACCCTCACCCCACACATGTCTCATGGTGCAGATAATGCATGTTCTCTTTGTGGAAGTTCAAGAAGTAAATGGTTTCTTTGGAGTCATCCAGCACAAAAGATAACATCTGAATAGAGTATCTGGGAGACTCTGAAAGGAAAGAAGAGTAGGGCCCCAGGTTTTTACTGAGGATTGTGGTCCTGTAACGTATCTTCTCAGTAACTGAGGAACAAAGATGAGTGTTTAAGTGTTCTTCACAAATCACTTATGTCCTGTAGCAAAGGGTCTTGGTGAGCCAATGGTCTTGGAAAACGTTCATGATGAACCCATCCTGCCCCACTTAGATTTTCACTTCCTCTCAGTTTGTGTTTGGTTTCTATCTTGCACAAAGCCACAGACCCCCTTACCTGGTCTTGCAGTGCCCTCTCTGTGTCCTCAGACTCAGCCAGCCTGGGTCAGCTTTTACCCAATATTTCTTTCTTCCTCTCAGTGAGTGAATTCCCAACCATTTCTGCCTAATTTTGGTCCCTCTCCCTCTCCAATGTCTCTAAGGAACTGTGTATGTGTTTTTTACTCATATTTTGTTCAAAATAGATAATTAGTTTTGATGGGAAAGTTAGTTCAGTGTAAGTATTACCGTAATCAGAGATTTGATGTTGTTGTTCTTTGTGTGTATTTTTATTTTAGCTTTCGTTTGTGTGTGCTGTCTGTGTAGTTTCAAAATGCATAACCATGGTAAAGGTACTACATAGAGCTTTAGGACAGTTCTTTACAAATATATATTAATTCAGCATTTGCTTATCCACATTCAACAGAATTATCAGTAGAACACATCAGTTTTTCACTGGAATTTATTGCTACAATCAATAGTCTACATATAAGTGATTGTTGATGATAACAAGTATAGCAGAGGAGGATTCTACCAACGATTGGCTTTTCGAACACAAAAGACATGTATAACATTCACCCATTTGGGATTCATGTTAGGAAAACATAATAAGTGAATACAAATGATTGAATATCCATTTTTCAGCTAAGTAATGATGTATGTGACCTACGAATTAAAGAAAAAGAAGTCTGTTACACACAGAAAGGGAAATAGGCATGTGCTCACCTTGTTGGAAGTTCAAGCTATCTAATTATGTAGGCAGTTTAAAAAATATACGGTCAAAACTTACCATTATGAAAAATAACAATGCATCTACTACAGTATAATATAAAGGTGAAATGAAGTATATAAGATAGTGGCTATGATGTTTGGATAGAAAAAATATATGTACATTAGGAAAGGAATTCACAAAGAAAACCAATGTGTGAGGCATAATACATGTTATTTACTTAGGGATCCAATCAGTTTAGAATCAACTATTCTGTACTCAGGCAGCCTCTAAATTCTTATCTTTTTAAAAAATCCTACATATTTCCCCAAAAGATTTGTCTCTAAAGAATTTGTCTCTAAAGGAGTTATCAATTTCATTATATAAACTACAAAGGATATTGTCATTTCCATAAAATAAATATACTGAAATTTATTCTCATTTGGAGCTTAAAGTACATTCAATTAAAAGGCTATTCAAATTCAAAAGTTCATTTATTATTGGTAAAAAATCAAATTATCATATTATTTTCTAACCATCTATCTAAGAAGAAAATACTAGAAATATTTTGAAGACAACGATCTCAGGAATAAACTGTCTATTCATTATTATCTCTAAAGTATATTTGTGGAGAAACTCTTCTAATGTCACATCTACTTCAAAGTTGATACTAGCCAAAGAGTATGTATTGTAGTCCTTCTATTCATAGTTTCAGTTTCTGTGGTTTCAGCTACCCATGGTCAACCAGTCTGGAAATAGATGAGTCTTTTTCTGAGTTTCATAAGAAAGTAATTGAAGACTAATGTTAGGTCACAATGCCTATCACTTCATCTCATCACATAGACATTTTATCATCTCACAACATCACAAAAAGAACAAGGATAAATACAACACAGTAAGATATTTTGAGAGTGAGAACATGTTCACATAACCTTTATTACAGTATATTGTCACAATTATTCTATTTTATTATTAGTTATTTTTGCTGATCTCGTACTATGCTTAGTTTCTAAACTAAACCTTATCATAGGTATGTAGGTGTAGAAAAATATTATATATATTTATATAATTATATATTATATATAAAATATATAATTATACATATAACCTATATATATACTTTTTATGTATATGTGTATATATATATATATATATATACACACATACCTACATATGGACAAGTGGGGACTACTATGGACTACTATAATGAAACCTCAAAATACTCAATCCACATAGACCAGACACATTGGAATTCCATTGATATTTAAGAGTTCCTTTCAGAAAGGCCAATAATCACAAAGCTTTGATTACAATACTTTGCTTTCACTCCATGTCAATTTAGATTCCAAGCATCAGTGGTGTCATTAACATAAATTTGCATACAAGTAAAGATTACATAAATGTCACTGCAAAGCTAGTACAGAGCAAACAGAGAAATAAATGAGTTCTGAACTGAAACTTCTTTCAACACCCTTTTAATTAGTAACAGGTTCTAACCTGGCACATGAATTCCTTTAATAAATATTTTCTACTAGATGTTTCATCTACTTCAACATGTAGTAGTAGAACTCCTGTGTATGTAAAGAACTCCTAAGCACACTCTCAACATTTGGGGATTCCAAATGTCTTTTTCACTACCTCAAATTTTTTCCATTAACCAGTACAGGGCATGCAGTATTACATGATGATTGTGTATGATACTGTCATAATTGCAAAAATAAGTTATAGCTTTACAGTAATGTAATTTCTGCCTTGACATATCAGCATATCCAAGACTTTAATTCATCGAACTTGCCTATAATGGCAGTGCCGCTCTTTGCTTACTTACTTTGGCTTGTTGCTGAACTTATCTTCTGGTCTTGATTCCCATTCAGATAGAGAAGACTCCCAACAATAATATACTAAAACTCTATCTCATATTCACTATTATTTAAAATTATCCTAGAAGATCTATCAGTTAAAATTAATCCACTAGAATTTTAAAGAATGTTTTCTTATATATGTGATCCTCAGGATGATTTCAACTTCCATTTTGGATTTTCACAGTACTATTGAAATTTCAATTATAACCAGGGAAATTATACATCTTCTATCCCACACTTCAACTGAACTTGCCTTTGTCATTGTCACCAAAAACATCCAATTCAATTCCATGTTCTATTCCTCATCTCAATTATTCTGGTGGCCATAATCAAAAGAGTTGGTTGCTCCTCCTCTTTAAAACTCTTCTTTTGGCATCTGAAGCACTACACCCGTAGTTGTATTCATCTCCCTGACTATTATCCCAGTCCTCTTTGCTGGCTTGCTTCCCAAGATCTACATTTTGGATGCCCCAGGACTCGGTTATGTGTCCTATTCCATCTATGTTCTTTGTGCATGCAATCTCTCCTATACCCACGGTTCCTAATAACATATATTTTCTGATGACTCTAAACTTATATATCACCAGCCCTGGCCACTCTCTTAAGCACCAGAATTCTATATAAAGGAAAGGATTCTTCCTACTTAGCATATTCTCTTCCTCAAGAATCCACCTGAGTATTTCACTGGCCCCTCAATATTAATGTGTTCAGAACTGAACACTTGAATTTCCCCTGAAACATACTTTTCATGAGTCTTTTTCAATTAAGTTAATTACGTCATCATCTCCCCAGATACTTAGGCTGATAACCTAGAAATAATGCATAATTTCCTGTTCTTTCCTTTACTCTTGTACAATACATGAGTCCTGATGAATCAACTTCAAGAAGTAGTTAAATCTATTTAGTTCTCAGTGCATACACCAGTACCATTCTAGCCAAGCTACTATTATTTTTCATGTAAACAGTAATAGTATCTTACTCATTATTTCTGCTTTCCTCTTATTTCTTTTAATTTATTTTCTACCACCAGGTTTATTTCTATAACTATAAATTAGTTATTTAACTGCTTTACTGAAATACCTTCATTTGTTTTCCATTGCATGTAGAAATTTCAAATATGGTGTTTATAAAGCCATGGCTGATCTGATCCTTGCCTAGATCTCTCAATTCATTTCATCTTCCCTTCTCTGCTCATTGTTTTCTGGCCACACTGAGCTTCTTTCTTCTAGTTAAACATGCCCAAACATCTTCTTACCTCAGGACATTTGTATTGACCGTTCTTCCTCCTTGAATGATTTTCCTCAGATCATCTTATGACTGGCATTTAAGTCTTATTTGGATCCAACCTAAAATATGGAGGCTATCCCTGAGTACTAAATCTAAAGTAATCACATACACTCTCACCTCTCAAACTTCTTTTTTTTTTTTTAATATTTTATTTATTTATTTGACAGAGAGAGATCACAGTAGACAGGCAGGCAGAGAGAGAGAGAGGGAAGCAGGCTCCCTGCTGAGCAGAGAGCCCGATGCGGGACTCAATCCCAGGACCCTGAGATCATGACCTGAGCCAAAGGCAGCGACTGAGCCACCCAGGTGCCCACCTCTCAAACTTCTTAGTCAAAGTCTATCATCATACCCTAATTTATTGTCTTCAGAGAACATACAAGCATCTAAAATTATTGTACTTATTTTATTTTTACTTGTTTTATATTTGCCTTCCTCCACTAGAAAGTAAACTGCAGAAGCAGAGATTTAGCACCATCACAGCAGAACTTAGAACCGTGATTGGCAATCAGTAGGGGTTTAATGAATAGTTGTTCACTAATGCATTTTATGAATTTAAAAAGCTATAGAAATTAAATTTCTTAAGATGAAATATCTAATAAATAGCAGAACAAATACATTACCTATAATGCCTACATGAGAATAAACTGACAAAAATGTGTGACGGAATCGGTAGAGAGGTAGAGGCTCAGTTATGAGTTAAGAAGGAATTTTGATGAGAAAGAGAAAATTCAAAGATGTCTAAGACCAAGATGTAGCAAAAAGGAGTGAAAAGTGGAAATGGACGCAAGAGCCCTAGGAGAAGCAAGCTTAAGAATTGTTAATTTGGGGGTGCCTGGGTAGCTTGATGGGTTAAAGCCTCTGCCTTCAGGTCAGGTCATGATCCCAGGGCCCTGGAATGGAGCCCCACATCTCTGCTTTCTGCTCAGTGGGGAGCCTGCTTCCTCCTCTCTCTCTGCCTATTTGTGATCTCTGTCTGTCAAATAAATAAATATTAAAAAAAAAAAACTTTAAAAAAAAATTGTTAATTTGGGGCACCTGGGTGGTTCAGACATTAAGTGTCTGCCTTCGGCTTGGGTCATGATCCCAGGGTCCTGGGATTGAGCCCCGCATCTGGCTCCCTGCTCTGCGGGAAACCTGCTTCTCCCTCTCCCAGTACCCCTGTTTCTATTCTGTCTCTCACTGTGTGTGTGTGTCTCTCTCTCTGTGTCAAATAAATAAAATTAAAAAAAAAAAAAAAGAATTGTTATTTTGTTGCATATAAAGACAAGAGAAGCATCAGAGTTAACTGAAAGCTTTACAGTCTGAGTGAGAATACAAATACTAGTTTTCTCAGCAAAAGACAAAACCTAGTCATGAGATTTAGAATGGTGATGTGTTCAAGTACTTAGTAGTAATCCAAGTAGATAGATGGTCTTTCTTCAGCTGAAAATACACTCTAAAGCCCCAAAGAGAGATTAAGATTATATGTGTATGGGTTTTAGTTAGGAATATTAAGATATAATTGAAATAAAATAAAATTCAGTCTTTTAAAATGCACCATTTAATGATCTTGAAAAATGTATACGTTCATGTAACTACCACCATACTCAACATATACAACAGTTACATCACCTCAAAATTTTTGTTCAGACACTTTTGTAGTCAATATCCTTCCTAATATCCCAAGTGACAGCAACCACCCATTTCAGATTTTTCATCCTAGAATTTTCCTTTTCCATACGTCTGAATTCTTGTCATATGTCTGAATTCTTGCATTTTGTATAATACCCTTATAAGTCATCCATGTCATTCCATGTATTTTTTTATTGCTTAGTCATATTTAATGATATATCTGCATCATAATTGATTTGAGGCTATTATCAATAAAATTTTAATATTAGCATACAGGTCTTTGAGTAGATATATGTTTTAATTCTCTTTGGTAAAGATGTATGAATAGTATTCCTGGGATGTATGGAAAGTAAAAATTAAGTTTCTATGAAACCATCAAACTCTTCTGTAAAATAACTGTACCTTGGTACAGTCTCCCAGCAATATTTGCTAATTCAAGTTTGCCTACATTCTGCCAGGACTTGATAGTGTTGTTCTTAATTATAGCCGTCCTAGTCATTTGCAGTAGTACTGCACTGTAGTTTTAACTTGCTCTTCCCTAATAACTAATGATGTCGAACATGTTTTTATGCACTTATTTGCTCTAGGTATCTCTTTGGTAAAGTGACTATTCAAATGTTTTACCCATTTTTATTGAGTTGCAAGAGTTCTTTAATATATTCTGATTAAAATGTTTTATAAGACACATTTTTGGGCATCTGGTTGGCTCAGTGGGTTAAGCCTCTGCCTTCAACTCAGGTCATGATCTCAGGGTCCTGGGATTGAGCCCCGCATCGGGCTCTCTGCTCAGCGGGGAGCCTGCTTCTCCCTCTCTCTCTGCCTGCCTCTCTGTCTACTCATGATCTCTCTCTCTGTCAAATAATTAATAAAACTTAAAAAAGGCACATTTTTATAAATATTCTCCCCAATCATGACTTACTTTTCCAGCTTTTTAACAGTTTTTCAAAGAACAGGAGTTTTTAATTCTAATTAAAACCAGTGTACCAAACTTATTTTAGCAACTTATATTTTTGTGTCCTGTATATGAAATCTATACATTATTCAAGGTCACAAAAATTTTCTCTTTGAGAATTTTTATAATTTTGTTTTGTATTTAGTACTATGATCACTTTGAGTCAACACTTCTGTGTGTAGTGGGAGGTAAGGTTAAAGGTAGTTTTTATTTGTTTAGTTTTTTGCAGAGGGGTATCCAATTGTTAAAACACTGTTTTTTAAAAGCAATATCCCTTCTCCATTGAGATACCTTAGCATTTTTGTTGAAAATCAAGTTACCATCTACATGTTTTTATACATGGGTTCTCTTTTCTTGTCCATTGATCAATATGTCTATGCCAATATGTTATGATTATTGTAGATTTAAAATAAGAATTTAATTCTGATAATGTAAGCTTGCTTTTTCAAAGTTGCTGTAACAATTTCAGGTCCTTCACACTTGTATATGAATTTTAGAATTAGCTTGCCAATGTCTATTTTTTAAAAGTCTCCTAGTAAGATAGGGATTGAATTGACCTTATAGACCAATTTAGGGAAAAAAAAAGACATGATATGATAGCAATATTGAGTCCTTAGAGACAGGAACACACTCTATCCTTTCATTGTTAGCTCTTCTCGAATTACTTTCATCAATGTATTGTCATTTTCACTGTAAACACCTTGCATATTTTGTCAGATTTATCCTTAAGCATTTCATATTTTTTATAATAATGCAAGTGGTAGTTTTCATTTAAATTTAAATGTACTTACGTTTTATTTATTTTACTTAAATGCATTTCATTTCCAGTTTTTTTTTAAAGATTTTTATTTATTTATTTGACAGAGAGAGAGAGAGAGATCACAAGTAGGCAGAGAGGCAGGCAGAGAGAGAGAGAGGAGGAAGCAGGCTCCCTGCTGATCAGAGAGCCCAATGTGGGGCTCGATCCCAGGACCCTGGGATCACGACCTGAGCCAAAGGCAGAGGTTCAACCCACTGAGCCACCCAGGTGCCCCTATTTCCAGTTTTTTATTAATTTTTATGCATTTACATTTCCAGTTTTTCATTGCATGTGGGTCTAAAAACTGATAGTTTCAGTATCTACATTATCTCTTCTTAGTTTGATTCTATTGATTTCTTTATATCTTTACAGTGGGTTTTTTTTCCAATTTTATTATTTTTTGCTATTATTGTTATTATAACTGTTAGTATTATGGCTTTTTTGTATACCTGGTGATATTTAATAATCATGTTTGAAATAACAGTAAGCACTGAGACATATAAGAATTATAGCTGCAAGCAAATTTTGCCGACTTTTCTTCTGTGAGGCTGTTAGCATAGAAGTTTAAATCAGTTTAGATGGTTGAGTGGAATTTGTCCTTTGATGTTGTTACAGTCAACTTCAGTGCCTTACAGGTGTCAAAGGGCTGCATGACCTTGTGTTTAGTGATCAACATATGGTACTAGGAGTTTTTCCTCAGTATTCCTGCTCTTCTCTTTTTGCTTTTAGCAAAATCATGAAGTTGCTGCCAGAGAGAAGGGTATTTCTCCACAGTCTTGCCTTTATCCAGCAGTAAATTGTTGTTGCCTGTTACCCAGTTCTAGACTTGTGGTGGAGGCAAGGAGTTTTGTTTATATCTGGGGAGTTCCTGCTCAAGAGTGTTGCTTGCCTTTATCCCATTGGTAGAAAACCTGTATTTCACAGTTCAATATCCTGGACCCAAGAGTCTTTCCTGTGGCTTCCCTAGGATCACATATTTTGCTTCTACTTTTTCCTCCAGCTGTAATGAGTTTTTAACCTATGTTCTGGTGGCCAGAATATTTTCCAGAGGCAGCTGGGTTTTGTTTCTCCTCCATCAAAAACAGTAGCTCTTTGCCTGGGTCCTTGGGATGGAAGGATTTCCTCCCATTCCTCCAAAGATTAAGGTTTTGCATCATATGAGAGGAAGGTCCAGGGCAGGGTTTTGGGTCTGACTCCAGTGTCAACCAGTTATCAATAAAATGTAATTTAAAAAAAAATAGATTTAGCCTGTGGGTTATAATTTGCCAATCTCTGTCTTAAAGAACTCAGAGATGTGAACTAAAAATGCAGAGAAAAAGAGATGAGAAAGGGGCCTTTCATCTTATGCTCTTTTATGTGCTTTCTTTACAGTACATAAAAGCCTATTCCCACACTCCCTAAAACCATTCATAGTATTCTAATAAATAACCAAGTATATTGTAAAGCCTCTCTTTTTTAATCATGCATCCCATTGACACTTACTTTCCTGTATTATAAGTTTGAGACTACATGTCCACTTCACCTAACCTATTCTGAAGTTCTTGAGAGAAAGCAACATGTTTCCTTCATCTTTATACAGATATTTTTTAGCAATGTAACCCCAGGTCTGGAAAGAAAACTAAAAAAACATATGAGCAACAAAAATGACTTACCTGATGTCTAACCATATTCAATCAGTTGTGACTAAATCATCCTCATTTTATTACATCCTTGAGTGATTCTTGGTTGTGAGAAAAGTAAAAGAATGTCCAGGAGGCAAATGATGAGAAAAGGAATCTGTAAGATGATGAGAAAAGGGATCTGTAAGTAGGTAACTCCATGAGCTCGAAAAAGTGGACTCTCACATGGTGGCAAAGGTGGTGAGGGGAGAAAAGTACAGTTTAGATAATGTGTAAGAAGGAAAGAAAATAAGATTAAAAAATTCAAGATTATCCATGTAAATTTACTTATTTTTATATGTTAATTTTGTCATTCTAAATGAAAAATGCAGATATGGTTGAAGTTCATGGTGAAATGACTAGGTTCCTAATTCCTCAGGGATGAAGAAAGTTGTCTCTCCTAGGCAGAATGCAAGGTATTTAGAAGATGTTCAATAAAGATGTCGATTGATGGGTGAAGAGTCTCCTCCCTTAGGTATTTCTAATTATTTCATCTGGTTGGTGCCAGTTGAAGGGATAAAAAGGCAGGAAAAGCAAGACAGGATGTTTCTGCAACAGTAACAATTGACAGCACTGTGGCTACTGACAACAGAAGAATATGGGTAAAACCTGTCACGTTCTTCAAATTTAGAAAAGGTGTTCAATATAAAGTGAGATACATATTTCACAGAGCATTTTTGTATTTCCTTTGAGCAATTCATGGTAAATAGATTCAAGCTTTTTTAGTCTGTGTCTCAAAATTCCAATTCCAGTGTGGCTTTTTATATTCCCTAGTGTTGCCATGTTTCCAGACCTTTCATTTTTCTTCCATCTTATCTCAAGGCTGAAGAAGTTTATCATATTATTAGACAACAGAGCAGAACAAAACAATACATCAAGCCCTAGCCCTTTGTATTGCTTTACAGAGAAAATAGGTGAATTCTCTTACTGTGTGGTTAGAGAAATAGAAGAGGGTGTCCCATAGCCCACATTTCAGAGATTGTAAGAGTTGATATGCCTAATTCAAGTTAAGTGAACAAAACTTAGCAAATCAATTAGAAAGCAAGAAATTAAAACAAATACCAAAAACCTAAGTCTTGACAGAAGAGTTTTATTAAACCAACCTCAGGAATATGTGGGGCACAAAGAAATTCTAATGTGACATATGAAATCGACACATGGTAAAAACTTTTATTTGATCATTTAAGAGTAGGACTTTGAGTCCAGTTGTCATTCTTTTACATGTCAAATGTTATCATTTTTATTAACATAAAGATATGTTACAGTGTAATCCCACAGCTCACCTGTGTTGATCACTAAATGGTACTATTAATTTATAAAGTTGGGTCTTCTCTAAAAATAGATATCTGAAACACCATACCAAACATTTTTAAGGAATAATTATACAACATTAACATTTGTAATCTAAAGTCTGTTCAATTAAAAATGAACATAAAGAAAACTCTTCTATTTATTTTGTTGTTGCTGTTCTCAGGTAACTTTCAAGAGAAAATAGGATCCGTCTTGTTAAATCTTTGGGAATGGATAATGGGCTTGTTTCCTCCTCAAATCTGGAACTAAATGCATTTCAGCTATGATACATGAACTCAATTTGCCACATGGAGCTTAAAATGTGTGAGAAAGATGGTCTTGTGGTATTTACAGTAATAAAACACAGCTGATGTGATCATTTAGCTACATGTTCTGGACGATGATTACATGCCTCAAGTGGGCAATATCAGGCATCAGAGACGTAAACCCTATGAGAAATGGAGTCATTTTCCCCCACGTGCAGGACCTGAAGCCCCACTCTGTAAAACACCGTGTACAAATGACAGAAACAGCCACAGTCATGGCCAAGGCTCTACAAACTAGCAAAGCACCACAGCAAGGGTGAGCTGAACACAGAGCCAGGCTTCCAGTAACTGAATTTCCTTACTTTTACAATTAAACTTACATTATGGTCAGGTAATAAGTTCCTACCTCTTCTGCTATCCATAAAAGTTTTTTAAATGTCATCACAATTCTTTAAAGCATTTTTCTTGTTCTTCTTTAGCTTTAGCTTAACTTTTTTTTCCTTGCATATGCCATCATGAGGAAATTTAAAGAGGAATACAAAGAGGAATTTCCTTTAACTGGACTCCATTAAGTTTTTGTGGATTGACGATATTAAACTTTGGAAAGTTGCTCTCATGGACCTTATTATCTAGCAAGGAAAACAAAATGAATCTTGAGATTAACATTAAGATAAAATTCAGTTTAGCTATTAAAAATTTTTGAATTAATAAAATGATAGCATTTTAAGTATTAAGAGTTAATGTAGTATGTTACTTTGGAGCCCAGGCATTGTCGGGAAGAAAATAAATGTTGATTAGTCTACAGGGTGTTTTGGTCTAATGAATAGAGATTAGTACATTATACTTAGATCACTTTTTTAAAAAATTTAAAAGTGAATGCTCTGAGAGACTCAGAGCATTTTGAAAGTTTATTCTTTTTTATATTACTGACATTAAATATTTAGAAAGTTGAAGCTATTTGAGAAATCATGTTTGCATTGCCAATCTACATAGCCATTCTTTTCTTTCTTGAATCTGTGCATTTCCAGATAAGATAAAGGAAGGAAGCCAACAAGCTAGGGGGGCGGGGGTTGGGGTTGTGAGATTTGGTATTTTTCTGAGTTTGGCTGCTGTGAACAATTCCTGAAAGCAATGGGCGGGCTACCTAGGAGTGCCGTCATCACATTTATAAAGATGTAAAGCTCGGGAATTTGAGAATAAAGGAGTCTGTACCGGCTAGAGAATTAGGAGTACTTTGTTCAGTACTTTAAATAAAAGGTTTTCTTTTTTTTTTTTTTTTCCCCCAGAGATACAAAGTTTTGTCCCAGTTTGTTTGACACAAAGCTTACAGAGTCAAGCCAAACTGTTCAAGACAAGAAAAAAAGCTTTGTGATACTGAAAGAAGCCAAGTCCTTTAAAATCCTTTCAGTATGTGGAATACATTTCAAGGCTTGCTTCTCCTGGAGTCAGCCAGCTTATGCATGCTAAAATTGCCCAGTCTTATTTTCCACACCAAATGCATTAGAAATCCTTGACCACACTGTACACAGTATTAAAGTAGAATAGAACTCTCAAAGTGGCCTTATATTTTGTTCATATTGTCCTTGAAGTTTAAACGACAAAAGTAAACGGAAAGTTTAAATCAATTTTTCATAAGAGAATTTTCAAAAGCACAAAATTTTGTTCAAAGTTCTGTGGCATGGTCCGCATGTTTAAACTAGAGCTTTATAATGGGTCAGTCAGAAGACAACAGAATAGACAGTCATATTTTACTTTCTTTCACAACTTTAAATTGTTTATTTGTGTGTTGCCTCCAGTTAACGACACTTACTATAGGAAATAAATCATACTTATTGTTCATCTTACGTTCTTGCTGAATTTCACATAGAAGTTTCAGTTTCCGTAGAAGTACGGTGTTACGAAACTCAGGATTCCCTTTGTAGTTAAATCAGATTTTATCACATAATCAGGGCTGAAACAGCAGCATCCATGTTGCATTGAATCCTGTCACATACTTAATTATTACAGCCTTTAAAGCTGATGCAGGAAGAAACATGTCCGAAAGGAATGTGTTACTACCTCAGACATCCAAGTTAGGACCTTTGAGTTCAAGTTTTGTATTATTCATTCTTTCCCAAATTTTCACAGTGAAAACATCTCCTGTGGCAAATTTGAACTTTAATAACTTGTAGAAATCAGACCACATCGCTGGAACTTCTTCATGCCTAAGGCCACTAAGGGGGAAAGCTGGTATCTTTCATCAGGCTTAAAAGTGGGATTTCCAAGCCTTGCAGAAAGTGGCACTTATACACACTGAAAGGCATTAATTTCTAGTAGAGACTTTTGTGGAAGATGCCAATGTAGAGTACAGTCATTGCCATGGGAAAATCTTATTTCACTTTAAAACCAGTGAGTAAAATAAAAGACTTTTACAAAGTAAAAAGTTAGGGTTTCATCTCCTCTGGTAATATATTACTGCATACCAATTTCTGGTTCCAAGGAAAGACGCTGAATTTGAGAAGTCCCTTCCCCTCATGACTACCAGTGGACTAAGATTAGAAAGACTATATACTTCAAATAAATAATACATACTACCTTGAAGAGAGAAAAAAGATTGGACAAAGGGTAGCGTCACGCAAGTTGGACTATAAATTCATTTGAAGGCTCTTTTGAATATAGTACTTATGTAGGTATCTTGGAATCATTGGCTACAGCTCTTCCAAAGGATTATTTTACATTAATCAGATGGTCTAATAGATACTCCATGGACTTTGAAGAGATGGGTTTGAATTGCTAAAATTATGTTTAGAATTTCTGTATCTATGTTCATGAGGCATACTAGTCTATGACTCTCTTGTCATGTCTTTGTCTAGTTTATATCATAGTAATAGAAGTCTCATAAAACAAGTTCACTCTGTTCTCTCTGCTGGAGGAGCTTGTATATAGCTGATGTTTTTTCATTTGTTTGTTTTGATAGAATTCAATAGCAAAGATATCAGGGCCTGGAGTCATCCTCTAGGAAGGTTTTTAACTATGAATTTAATTTCTTTATAGATATTAGGATATTCAAGTTATAGATTTCTTCTTATGAAGATTACGTAATTTGTATCTTTAGGGCATTTTTTGACATAAAGTTGTTTATAATGATCCCTCATTGACCTTTAAATATCTGTAGAATCTCCATTGTGTAGATCCTTCCTGATAAAGAGAAGTTATTTTATCCTTGACCAGTCTGGCAAGAGGTTTATCAATTTTGTTTACCTTCTCAGAGAACCAACATTTAGATTCATGGATTTTGTGATTTTTTTTTTTAATTTTCTATTTAACTTTTATTTCGGCTCTTAAGTTTTTCCTTTTTAATTTGCTCTTCTTTTTTTTCTTTCCTTTGCCTACTTTGGGTTAATTTGCTCTAAATTTCTTAGGTTGATTTGAGACTTTTCTTCTTTCCTAACATAAGATATAGGTGCTAACAGTTTCTCTCTAAGTACCAGTTTAGTTATCTCTATCACACAAATTTTGATGACTCCATTTTTATATTTATTCAAATACTTTCAAATTTATCCCTTTATTTTTTTTTTTAATTTAACCCATGATAATATAAAAGAGTTAAGTTTCCAAAAAGCTTTGGGATTTTCCTGCTACCTTCTGGTTATTGGCTTTCAGTTATTGATTACTGAATTTTAGTGGAATGTAGAAGTCAGACCACATTGCTGAAACTTCATGCGATGTTTCCATGAAGAAAGTGACCTATTCTTAAATTTCTAAAAATTTTGGTATTTTTCAGATGTCTTTGATTATTGATTTCATAATCCCATGTGGTCAGAAATATACTTTGTAATACTTGAATTCTTTTAAATTTATTAAGATATATTTTATGGTCTGTAACATAGTATGTCATGGTAAATGTTCTATGTGTACTAGAAAAAAATGTGTATTTTCATATTTTTAGATGGAATGTTCTATAAATATAAATTAGATAATTTGAGTTGATAGTTTATCTGCTATATTTTTGACATTCTGTTTACTTGTCCTGTCAGATATTGAAATAGGCATATTAATATACATAATTTTAATTGTGTAGTCTATTTTTTATTTGTTTTGTTGATTGTTGCTTCATTAACTCTGAAGTTATCTTATTAGGTACATATATGTTTAAAGTTGTATCTTTTTAATAACTTGCTGAACATTTCTTTTGTCAGTTATTATTATAAACACTTCTGCTTTCTTTTGATGTGTGTTTGCTTGGCTTTTGTTTTTCCATCTTTTATTTTTGACATATTTATATTTTGTATTTAAGGTAGATTTCTTACAGGCAGCATATAGTTGGGTTTTATTTTCTAACTAATTGCACAATCACTGTCTAAATTTGGGTTTTTAAAACTATTGCTTCAGTTTATTTAGATCTATGACATTGTCATTTCTTTTCTTAATTTTCTAAATTTGTCCTTTTAAGTTTTTCTTCCCTTTTACCTCATTTTCTGCATTCTTTTGGATTGAGTGTTTTTATGGCCCCCTTTTTTTTATTGGGTTACTAAGTATTACTCTTTGTTTTTTACTTCTTTGGGTGATTTAGAATTTAGAGTTATAGATTCAAGTAATATGATGAATAAAAAAATTAAACATAAACAAATTAAAAGTTAGAAAAATAATTACAATGGAATAAAATAAAATAATTACAATGGAATAAAACTTCAAGGAAAGAAAATACTGAATTTGAAAACAGAATTTTGATAAATTGATTTTAAAACTTTGCTTTTTGAAAAATAAAATAAGTAAAACATTAACTTTATTAAGAGTAAAGTAAAAAAGAAAGAGATACAAAAAATAAAGAAAAAGAAAAAATTACCAGATAAAGAGAGAAATTTTTAAAATGTCATGTGACACTATTTTTGCAACTCTGATAATACCCTTGAAAGCTAGGATTAAATAGATGACATTCTGTTAATTTGTAATTTACCAAAATTTACTCAAGAAGCAAGAGAAAATTTAAACAGATAAGTTTTCATAGAAAATAATGAAAAGAAAAGACCAATTTCCAAAGAAGAACTACTTTAACCCTTTCAGAAAGCTTCAACTTGGTTTCACAAAGAAAATTTTCCAAACCTCTGGGATAAACATAATTCTAATCCTATTTGTTTAAAATCTTTTAATGATATTCTATTTTTAATTTCTTATATTAATCCAGAACAAAATGACAAAACTTAACAAAGTAATCCAATTATATTCATGAACAGCAAGGCAAAATCCAAAGTAAGATCTTAGGTAACAGAATCCAGCAGCATCTAAAAGAGCTGACATACCATAAGCAAGTGTGGTTCATGACAGAAATCCAAAGATTTTTTATAACAGCAAATTATTAATATAATCTCTACGGTCATTAAGGAGAACTATAGGTGTATCTATAGGTGGTGACAGGTATTTGAAAAAAAAATCTATTCTTTTTGATCACATACAATAAAATGAAATAGATGGATATTACCTAACCTCAGGAACATATATTTAGATGATCTTTGTCTTAGTTTCTAATAAATATAGAGCTTCATTTATCTAAGCACATTGTTCTAATGAATGCCAACATCTGAGATAAAGCATGCTTTCAGAGTTTTGGAACATAAAAGATGTTGGTAAGTATTTTAAGACAGATCCAATTTTAATCCATTCTATCTTATTGTTTAGAGAAGATGAAAATGATAATATAAAAAACAATAGTATCAAAGATAAAGGTATACAAAATTGGTAATCCTGAAAAATGTAAATATCTAATTTATAAAGAAAGAAATATCCCCCAGAAAAAGATAAATTTGCATATCAAAATAGCATACCATGTAGAAAAAAAAATTGATTCTAAACTATCAACATCATAACCTCCTATACAATGTATCTTTACAAATTTACTGAACTATAAGAATAAAGAGTCTTGTGTGCATCTAAGTGAAAAATATAAATCATACAAGAGACATATTATTTTACTGGAATTAGACATTTTTTGCAGCAATCTTCAGTACTATGAAACAGTGTTCAAAACAAAATAACAGGCCCCAAATGAAACCACTTATGCGAAGCCCCTTCACCAACTAAGACTTAATTGCAGTTTCAGCCTCTCCCAAAAATGGAATCTCACAACCAGTTAGTCAGGAATAACCTGGTCAGCACTAGTGAAGTAATTTTCCTGATAGTCTCCATCATGACCTAACATGACCTTGGCCCCAATCAATCTACTTTGCTAGTAGAATTTCTTTGTTCTGTCTATAAGTCTTTCATTTCATACAGCTTCTCAGAGCACTTTTCCATCTGCTTGATGGGATGATACCTGATTTATGAATCACTGAATAAAGACAATAAAAATTCTAAAATTTACTCATTTAAATTTTGTTATTTAAAACCCAGTGAAACAATATCTATAAATTGAGAGAAAAATAAAATGAAACTCAAGAATAGTCAAATTTTCCTTTCTGTAAAGAAGAAATGAACAGGATAATTTCCCTTTGAGCCCTTCCTAAAATAAAAATATTTTACTATAAAAATACTTTGTCGTAGAAAATTTGTCACTATATGTATTATATCCATTTGTACATAGCATTTAGGCTAACCAACTATGGAAAGCATGGTTTCAAAACAGATTGTAACCTTTATAAATACTGAAAATGTGAAAATAATGTTTAAAAAAAGGAAAGGAAGAGAGAGTAAAAATGTGAAGAAGTCATATAGGTGGTTATTTTCTTATATTCCACACAGTCAACAATAATGTTACTGAAAGTTTAAATACTCCACCTTATGGAATGTTTCATTTTAAACTGTAAATAATTTAAGAAATGAAAGCTGCTCTGCTGTAAAACCATCTCTTTGTCAGTTGTCCAATTCATATTACTATCTAGTTCCTCTGTTGAAATTAATTAATTTAAAATGTGATATTTTATTGACATAAAACATATAGCATGATCTCGTTCTTGAGACAGTACCAGTCATCTCTCTATTAAATATTTATTCTTCGAACCATTGATATTCAGAATCACGTACGTCAAATGTTGATGTCTGGAGAGTAGATTTGGGTATAACTCTTTATTTCTTCTTCCTATTCTAGTTTATTTGAATTTTTTTTTATTTTTTTTATTTTTTTTTTTT
>NC_081559.1:21233988-21272460 GCF_022355385.1 Mustela nigripes | reverse complement strand
GAGCCGGCCCCTCCCCCCGGGGTCTATCTTGCCGTCGCTTTGGATTCACTTCTCCGCCGGTCCTACCTTTCAGAAAGTGGTTGATTTTCTGTTTCCAGAATTGCTGTTCTTCTTCTCTTCGATCTGCCGATGGATTTTCAGGTGTTTGCAATCTTTAGATAAGCTATCTAGCTGATCTCCGGCTAGCTGAAGCAGTCTCAGCTTGCTACTTCTCCGCCATCTTGACTCCTCCCCCTATTTGAATTTTTATATGGGATATATATTGCATTTTTAGAAGCCTAATGAAGTTATTTTTGAAATATAAAGACATTCGTCCAAATGAAGAAAAATACCTTGTTATGTAAGATCAGCCACAGAGCTGTGATAGAATTGTGCAACAGCTCTAGCCTTACTCACCCAGAATAATACTGCCAATGTTCAGAACACAAGGAGCATAAGACGAGAATTAGTATCTGTTTCTCAAAGTGCAAACACACAGGATGGCCACATGTATAGTGATATGTATGGTAACAATGGTAGAATATCCAAATGATACCTTCATTAGTCACTAAAAACAGAACTGAAATCATTGATTTTTTTTTTAATTCTTGACATAAGAGATGTAGTTGGGTATTTCTATTTTATGTGAAAACTACAGCATTAAAAGTTCAACAACAAAACACTAATAAATGCAAAATGCAAACATTTATCTTTTCTGAACCAATATTTTTCTGTCAATATCAATAACAGCAGGGCAAAATCCCTTTTATTTTTCCAACATGTGTGAGGAACAGGGGAGTAAGGGGTGGATTTGTATAAATTTGTGACTATCATAGATTATGCCTAATTACATGAAAGAATATTTGCAAATTTAGGAACTATAAAGCTGTATATTATGATTACTAAAAGGACAATCCATCAATTAAACAGACCGTGTCTCTTATTTATAAAAATCATTACATGAAACTTGACTGAAACTGACCCTCATTATAAAAAATCATGTCACATAGCAAAATAGTTGTAGAGACGGGAGCACCTTAACATTATCTGAGAGGTACTAATTACTTTAATGAACGGAGAGGACATGAATTCAAATGATTCTCATGGAAAAGAAAAGTCCAACCATCATGGTTAATCAATTCATTTGCAATTGATAACATGGGCCCCTGTTTTAGTCCTAACATATATAAGAAAATAAGTAACAAGAAGTATTAGTGGATCTTAGCTGAGTATGGATTCTGTAGTTTTAATAAAACTTACTTTCAGCAACTAAAGATCATTAAGCAGTCAAGTCTATGTTTTTAAGTCTTTAATTTGAATAGGTCAATAGACTCAGATCTTCTGTTTATTAAAGTAATTAAAATGGACATATCACAACCCTTGGTTGCCTAGTAAGCTCCATTCTAGAACTACTGAATCAATAAAAGGGGAACTCCTCCACAATTCAAAGGACTCAGACCATTGTGTTGTGCAGATCTGTACTTACACCTTCCATTTGTCCACTTTCATTCTTGCTTTATGTATCTCCAGAGATACATGCTCGTGCTTTCTCGGCTTTAAATAGAATATTTTTTTTTCAATTATCACTTATAAGATAAACAATGCCTTGAGTATTTGAATCAACCATTATTTTTTTTTCTTTTTTCATTTGGCTTTAAAAACTTTAAATTTCTAGTCAATAATCTATGCCATTTTCCTTTCTTTGCTACAGAGGTGACACTTTGTTATCACCGTTTTCATAACTGGAGACTATTTTCCTTACACTTCTTGGTATATATTGGGTGCTTTGTCTCCTTTACATACCTCAACAACCATAATTATTTTTCTACATAGCTGAGCTGTTGTTAGTTGTTATTTTTTTTTATTTTTTTATCCACTGTGGAAAATGTTTCTTACATACCTTTTTTAAACATCACTTTAGAAATCTCCCTGTCAAGAAAAAAATATGTAATTTGTAGAACCATTTTTTGTGCTGGTGAAAAGTGTTAATCTCCATTTCATCCGCTAAATGATCACAGTTTACATGTGGTTTAATGGGACTACCTATGCATGACGGATATTGCTAAATTATGTAAATCTCATAATAAGTTTATCTGGTAATATGATCAGAATAACAGACAATGCTTTGCTTGAAACCCCATGACAAATACCACAAAAAATTGGAAGGAGCATAACTTTAAGGTTTTTTGTGTGTGTGGTAAGAAAATTAAAAAGAACATTTTACATAAGACATATACGCATAGTTCTTACATCAAGCTTTATTCTTCTTTTTGATTTTAAGGAGTTGTTGTCTGCGTATTCTGAAGGACTTGAAAGCTAAGAAAATTTATATCTCAGCATCAAAGCTGATATACAGAAAAGAAGGACCAACAACTGGCCTAGAACCTGAACAGCCCACATTCTAATTTTACGGTTTATAGAAAACCCGTGCCCTTTGCATAACAAGCACTGAAAGGTTAAATCTTAAAGTCAACTCATTTCTATTGTCTAGGTCAGGCATAGTGGACAGATAGGGCAGCTCCTTAAGTGATGTGACTTAAAGGATCCTTAAAGATAGCTATACCACCCTACCATCCCCCTACCCCAGGAACATTTATTTCCCCACCATTCTACCACACCTGAGATGTCTAGTATTATCCTAAGACATGGAATTGGCAAATGTTACCTTTAATGGCAAAATGGACTTTGCAGATATAATTAAATTGATAATCTTGAGATGGGGAGGGCATCCTGGGTTATCTAAGTGGGTCCTGAGTGTAATCATGTATCCTCACAAAAGGGAGATGGAGGGAGATAACGCTATAGACAGAAAATGATCCAATATGATGACAGAAGCAAGATACTACCTTCTTGGCTTTGAAGATGGAAGAAGGGTCCCAGAGCCAAAGAAAGCAAGGAATGCACCTCTAGAAGATGGAGGCCAAGAAAATGATTCTCTTCAAGATCCACCGGAGGGAGCTCAGCCCTGATTTGGGACTTCTGATCTCTAGAACTATGATAATAAATTGTGTGTGTGTGTGTGTGTTTAAGCCATCAAATCTATAGCAATTTGTTATAGAAGCAATAGGAACTTAATATCCTTAGTAATCATATGGATGACTTAGACACTTGAAACCTATCTATGCACAAGCGCTCTAATTAAGAATAGCATTAGGAAGCATGGAATAGGAATATAGATGTGATCAGGTAAGATTTTATTCTAGAGTCAAAAAAGAAGGCTGCTTCAAGGAAGCTGAGGGTTTGGACAGAGAAAATTGAGAAAAGCACAGCTTTTATCCCCACCTCTTAGTACTGTACATCTTCTTTAACTCTGTCTTAACATATATTACCACACTTGGTCATATAATTGCAATAACATAAGCCACTTCCAACTCGACCACGGCTGGAGTGTCTGTTTCTTGCAGAGCAAACTCAGGGAACAGTGTCATGCTAGGAATGCAGAAAAGAAATACTGTGACGCTCTTCTTTTTAAAGCAATGAGAAAAGGACCTACCCACTTCAGATATTGAGAGGCTTTTCCTTTTCCCTTCATTTGAGTCCAAAGCACATACCTCCTACTGAAGCCACAGAGCTTGTCACCTTTTTGTTTACTGTATTCCGTAGGACATAATGGTTACAAGGGTTACAAAAGAAATGAAAGGAAACTAGCTTAGTCAGAGCTAATGACCTATTTATAAAGGTAATAGCATCCTGTGATGATCTAAATCTATATTCTGTTACTATTCATACAGGTTTGAAGGTCTAAGATATATATGGCCTTATATATATTAAACCTTCTTTCAAATCAACATGTCAGTAATATAATTTAAAGCGGCGTTTGTTTACAAAGGGAAGATGCTGAAAGGAAGTAATTGACTGCAATTAATCAGGAAAGTTTCCTGGAAGAGGTCAATTTTGAATTGTGTTTTAACCAAAAGAGAGTCATTGATGGGCACAGAAGACCACAGAAATTTCTACAAGTGCAGAATCCAGAGCAGTCCTGTCACGGAAAAGCGAGGATCTTCCCACAAACCAACATGAAGTAATAATGTAAGTGACACTTCCGTGGATGCAGCAAGTAGAATCTGAGTACATTTTAAACCCTCTTATGGCACTTTGTTTAATGGCAAGTGTGAAACACCTCTGCTAAATCATTCCTGGCATAATCAATGTAGTCACTGCCGTGTCTAACTGCATTTTCATAGGTTTGCTGCCTTCGCACATTTCCAGAGTTACTCCTTCCTCTCCTTTACCAGCTCTCTACTAAAACGCTCTGGTAATCATCCTTTACTGAACTTGAAGGCTGTGTCCTCTTCAGAATGTTCATCTATACCAATGGCCTTCTGAGTGTAATGGCATGTAATTACTGTTCCCTCCTTAAACTGGGGAACTTCTGCAACTGTAAAAGTAAGCAGTATTCTGCCAAAATTCCTTCCCTCTAGGAGAAACACGAAAGTGAAGCAAGGTTATTGGCGCCCGTGCCCAGCAGAAAGAGACTGACAAAGCCAATTCATGCTCTTGTCTGCAGGATCAAATTAAAGGCACGAGCCAAGGCTTTCCTTGAGCCTTGACCTGACTGGGTCACTGTGAAATGACCTCACTCCTCATCTGTGTCAGTTGAAACAGGGTTGTCTTGAGAGTGAGCCAGATTTGGGCTATTTATTTCTGTTAATACAATCAATTATTATGAGAGTTCATCAGGGTTGTGAGTGAGTGAAATTTCTAAAGATGTTGGGTCTATAAGAATTCAATTATGGGTCGTTCCGTAGATTAGCATCAGCAGACTGATATTAAAACATTCTTGACTCATCGCATATAAATATATCCAAGCGAAATATCCGTCAATCGGTCAATACATATAATACGTCAAGCTTCCGCACAGCTTTTGTTAACATTTAGGTAGCTTCTCTACCAACAAAGTATTTGCAGAAACACTGACAAATACAGTTAGTGGTCTTTTTGGTAGATGTTGACTGTCAATAAAAAGTAAAAATGCTGAAGAATATCCCCAGAGCAAATAAAATATTTTTAAAGTGACTAAAACACCTACAAAACAGTAAGATTTTATTCTAAATATTTACATTTCGGTATTAATTCTGATACTAAAATACTTTACACAAAGGGAATACAACTGTTAATAAAAACGACTCAAGCCTGCCTTCAGGCTATCGCACACATTTTCCTGTCTGTGTCTGGCATAAAGATGACATTAACAAGTATACATCAAAACATTACCTTCACAACGGAGTAGGGATGAAAACCTCCAAGGTCAGAATCTTTCACACAATGTGAATGTATCTCAAGGCATCTTCTTCCCTCCACCAGTCAAGGATCTGGATTTCTCCTGGGTTAACCCAGATGTTTTTTTGGGGGGTGGGGAGTAGTCATCGAAGTAGACTGCCCAGATATCTCTTTAGGAAAACCTGCCTGGCAAGCACAGGTGACTGAGAGCCCCCAAATGCTATCTGTGATTTGGTACCTACCTGTGTGTGCCAGTCTACTCCCAGTCTGGGGCTCCCAGTCAGTGACTGAGCATGGCAGGAATGGAGGAAAATCGTGCAATCTTCACCCACTCAAGCATTCCTAAGTGAAAGGGATTTGCTATCAGCCTGACTGAAGCTCAAAACAGCATTGTATTCTGAGGCTCTTCCTTACAGTTGATTTGTGAAGGCTCTCTCTGCCTTCTCCTGCTCCTTTCCTCCATAGTCGTTTACCTAATAATCTCTGGCACACCTAGTACAGTCTTGGTATCTGATTGTTGGACAGCCCAAACTGAAACAGATGGTTCCAGCGATGGACTGACCATCATTCCCAGTGATCCTCTGGGTGACTTGGAGCCTCACTCTAAACTTTGCAAGATTAGAAGTCTGAATACACTCTTGCCAGGGGATATAGCAAGCGTTTCATTGAATTATAGACGACAACAACTGTCAGGACACGTTGGACTCTTTACATTTAGGGACCAGTAGGCAAGAAATAGTTACCATGTTGGCTGAGTAAATTGAGTGGGCAGCAGGAGGAGATAGAGCTACTTTTATTACACTAAAGGAAGGGAAGAATACTGTTGAAACTGGGTCATGGGTTCATGGGGATTCTAGATATTCCTTTGCTCAGTTGTCATGGGAAAAGATGTATGAAGCAATCTGGCACAGAGAGAAGTATGATTACCAAGGGTTTAGACTCCTCAGGAATGAAGATGTGGGTTGTATCTCCAGCTAGGCTTTCAAGGCCTGCCCAGGGAACAGGCAGGGGTGAAGGGAATTCACAGTCTGGAGGGTGGTGAAACATCTTGCTAGCTACTAAACAACCCTCTTTGACGTTTCCTTGCAAGAGTAATGGGCCACCAGAACTATGGAATAAGTGCCCCCATCTGTGTGCAGATGTGGATCTCTGCAGCCAATGAGCATTTTTCAGGTGTCTTGCTCAGCTCCCTCTTCATGGAAACCTGCTGTGGGAGCATAGCTGGTTGAGACACTTCCTCTGACACAGCTTTGAATGCCCACCATACTTTCCCTGGCTGTTCCCAGACAATGACGGAGCCCTGCAGAGTGTACTGGAACCTAATCATGCCTGGCCCACATGAATTAATGGGCAACTTTCATTCAGGCACTCCTGATTAGCTTGGACAAAATGTTCTCAGAGCCGTCTTCATGACGAAACGTTTTCTACCCAATGCTTTCTCCCTCGTTTCACTGATGTCAGACCTGCATCCTGGTCTAGAGGCTTTCCTGCCTACTTAAGGTGCACAAGAAATTCCCTGATAAATCTCTTACATATCTAGTCCAGTCTTGGCATTTGCTTCTCAGAGGACAGAAATGACACAATCCGTCAACAAAAAAGGTGTTGCACTTTAACTGATGCAGCATACCCTGTGTCTCTTCCTTCCCACACTCTTTCAATCGGAAGCAGTTGCAATTGCATTGCCTTCCAATGACCTTACACAGTTAAAAAAAAAAAAAAAAAAAAAGTGAATACTCTTTTTAAAACCTTGTTTCGGGCGCCTGGGTGGCTCAGTGGGTTAAGCGGCTGCCTTCGGTTCAGGTCATGATCTCAGGATCCTGGGATCGAGTCCCGCATCGGGCTCTCTGCTCAGCAGGGAGCCGGCTTCCTCCTCTCTCTCTGCCTGCCTCTCTGTCTACTTGTGATCTCTCTCTGTCAAATAAATAAATAAAATCTTAATAAATAAATAAATAAATAAATAAAACCTTGTTTCAATATGACTAGTACTCTCTCTGACCCTAAATGGCAATGAATAAGTGTCCTCATTACTTCCATAAATATTCTCCTTTGTTTTCCACAAAAATGAATCTTAATCTTCTCCATGAAATATTTACTTATAATTCCAAGACAAAATTGTATTTTTCTTTTCTAAATGTTTATGGTACCTAAAATTTCATGGCCATAAAATCTGACCATAGGATGCAACTTCTCAATTTGTGCTTTAAATCTTTATTTTATTTACAAAATTGATTAAAGCCTAAATTGATTTCAAGTATTAACACTATGGCTAATGCTTTCTCTTCGCAAATTAGGATTTTTAAAATACATATGTAAGAGATTTATTTTAACTAAAAAGGAGTTCCTATTCACCATAGAATAACTGGAAAATCCATAAACCCAAAGTAGAAAGTAACTCATAATCCTTAAAATGGTTAATTATTATTGATATTTACTATATAAACAGGTAGTATTTTTCTATGCCTACATAAACACACAATACATAAATATATACTATAAAAATGTAGCATTTATGTACAGAAGTTTCCATTTTACACATACTATAGACTATTTGTTGACTGATATTTTGTTAAGCAAAGTTTTATTAACATTTGTTAAAATGCAATAATTAGAAGTATCAGAAAGAGTATGATTCATTTAACTAATTGTGTAATATTGAAAGCTGAGGTTTCTTTATTTTAAAATAAATAATAAATAATTGTACAAAATATATTTTTATACAAACATCTCTGATGTTGCCCTCCAGTTGAACTTCTAGAATTCTAGATCAAATTTCTTTGTAAGTTTTTTTTAGGCTTTTGATGTATAAGACCAAAAA
Source organism: Mustela nigripes (assembly GCF_022355385.1). Lineage (NCBI taxonomy): Eukaryota > Metazoa > Chordata > Mammalia > Carnivora > Mustelidae > Mustela > Mustela nigripes. The sequence goes on along the minus strand of NC_081559.1, from coordinate 21,264,446 downwards.
TATATATTGCTAGAAAAGTTGTGCCAATTCAAATCGTTTCAGTATTATCCTGATGTTTAGTATATTTTTTTCAGTGTTTTTATTTATATTTATTCATTTTTATAGTGAACGTTTTTCTTGATTATGCTGCTTCTATTATGACGGGGAGAAAAGGAGAATGGACTTTGGAATCTTTCAAACCCAAATTTCAGCTCTGGTTATAACACTTAGTTTTGTGACTCAGAGCCAGTCACTTAAACTCTTTAAGACTCAGGGCTGTTTGTTTTGTTTTGAAGTAGGCTCTACAACCAGCATAAATCCCAACCTGGAGATGAAGTCCTGAGCCAAGAAGAGTCAGATGTTTAACTGACTGAGCCACCAAGACACCCCAATGAGAAATTTTTTTTTTTTTTTGACAGACAGAGATGACAAGTAGGCAGAGAGGCAGGCAGAGAGAGAGAGAGAGGGAAGCAGGCTCCCTGCTGAGCAGAAAGCCCGATGCAGGGCTTGATCCCAGGACCCTGGGATCATGACCTGAGCCGAAGGCAGAAGATTTAACCCACTCAGCCACCCAGGCGCCCCCCCAATGAGAAAATTTGAATACATTGTCTAGCATACAGAAAGTGCTGGAAAAGGTTAATTATTATTAGCATATAAATTTCAAATCTTTTTGGTTGCTAAATTTCTATTCATGTTATTGTTCTCACTGAGGCACAACTGTCAATTCAGACACAAAAGTCAGTGATTCTATCCATTGTTAAGCCTTATTAATAATATCAAGGATACAGGTAATTGCAGGGCACTGACAAAGTATAAAGGAGTCTGGAACTATCAATGCTACTCTCCAGGTCCTTCTTTGTTCAGTTATACTGTGTCCTTGCCCAGATGAAACATAGGAGGTCTCTAAGTTATACAACCAGGATATTATTTACACAATAAGAAACAATGTTGGCTCTGAAATACTCCCAATTTATAATCATTTATATAACTAAAGAATATTTTCTAGAGAGATACGCCCTATAAACTCATAGATTCCAGGTTTGACCTCCCCCTGTTATGTAGTCCTAGACTATGTATATCCTGCCAAAAACATTCCACGGACTCACCCACCAGTGAATGTCATTAATGTGTTTGTCAGAGCATGTGTTATTATTCTATTTACAAAGAGATTACACAGGCAGAGGGAGAAGCGAACTCTGTGCTAAGCACAGAGGCCTGATATGGGGCTTGATCCCAGGAACCTGGGATCTTGACCTGAGCTGAAGGCAGACACTTCGACTGAGCCACCCAGGCGTCCCTTAAGAAAATATTTTAATTAGATAGCCACAGCCCTTTTTAAGATCAAATGAATGATAGTACGCCTGGGAGGCTCAATTGGTTAAGTGTCCAACTCTTGATTTCACCTCTGGTCATGATCTCAAGATTGTGGGATCAAGCCCCACATCAGGACTCTGTGCTTAGTACAGAGTATGCTTGATGCTTGTCCCTCTCCCTTGGTTCCTTCCCCACCCGCACGGGCTCTTTCTCTCTCAACCTTGAGCTCTCAAATAAATAAATACAATCTTTAAAAAAAAATAAAATAAATGTTAAACTTATCTATTTATTTATTTATTTATTATTTTTTGGTGGGCAGCAAAAGCAGACGTTAAAGAGTGATAGTAAAGCAAAGTTTATTGAGAGTTCAAAGTTCCTGAAGAGGGAGGAGACCCAGGAGGGTTGCCCTAAACTTACCTTTTAGAACTTGTAATACTAAGGCATCTAAAAATAATTTTGTTGTAAGTGAAGTTAGGATCCCTAAAAAGAGTATTTCCAAATAGCTAACCAATTATCTCATCGTTGTCTAACATTATAAATATTCTTGTTCTCATTTATCTGAAATAATAAGACTATCAGATCATATATACATAAATATACAATATACAATAAACATAAATAATCTTTCTTGACTTCCTATTGTTGCCATGAATTCTCTTTCTGAAACCACTCTTCTCATACCCTGTTCATTCTAGAAATCTATACTTTCATTGAATATCTAGCATAGTATCACTGCTCTCTCCTCACTTCATTATCCTTTAGTTGCATGATTTTCTTTGCTAACTTTTCTTATTCATGCTTATAGATGACATTTTTGTTCATGTTGTTCAGTATCTCCCAACATCCTACTGGTTTTTTTATTAGAATTTTATTGCTTCGATATATGTTTTGGATAAAAGTGAGTAATTTTCCATTTCTCAGCATTAGTATCCAGGATATGGTATCTCTGCATTTATTCAACCATTTTATGTCATTCAGAAAAATGCTGAATTTTTCCTACAATATCCTATCTATATCTAGCCCAAAATTTTTCCTGTATTTTTATGTTTTTGTACTTATTAAAAATGGTACAATTTCCCATTATATTTCTTAAATGGTTATTGGTGATTGTCTCTGCTAACGTTTTATTTAGTTTACCTGTGTCTATTTCTGATAGTTTTCTTCCTAGATACACTTTTTGTCATATTTTCATTCCAAAATAATGATCTTTGTAGAAGGAATAATGAAGCTTCCATTTTTTCTATGCTATAGGACAGATTTAACAGTAAAAAAAAAATTATCTATGGCTTGAACATCTTCAATAAACTCAGTCATAAAATTAAATAAAATGCTGTATTTTAAAAGTAATTATTTGAGGGGTGCCTGGGTGGCTCAGTCGGCTAAGCATCAGACTCTTAGTTTCAGCTCAGATCTCCATCTCAGGTCATGAGATGGAGCTCTGGGTAGGGATTCACAATAGGCATGGCGCCTGCTTAAGATTCTTTCTCTCTCTCTCTCCCTCTGCCTCTTTGCCCTCCCCCACACACCCCACTTCCGCTCACTCTCTTTCTCTCTCTCAAAAACTGTAGTCATTTGACAACTTCTTAAATATTGACTATGATATTCCTCTATATATCAATTTTATTTTAAAATTTTAAAATCACTTTGTATCATCACAAAAGGCTGATTTTTATTAAAATCAAACAGACTTTCATTAAATATACATTATAAGCCATACTAGGTTTTACTAATAGCAAAAGATATAAGACAAAACAACAGCCATCAGTGCAGCATCTGTACCAGCCAACACAACTTCCCCAATGTCTCCTTTCCACACTAAAACACATTTTGGCTTCAGAGTGACAGATGATCCATAATTCTGTGTGTGGTACAACTTACCCTAGGGAATAGCAGATACTGCTTAGTATAATGGTAGATCCATTTTCATGATTTACTAGTGGCATACCTGAAGAACCTCTTTGAGCAATATTCATTCTGATCTGCAAGTGTGCCTCATAAATTATAAATCCATCAGCATCCTCAGAAGAAAGTCTGGTCCAAATGGAATGGGTATTTCTAATGTGGTCAAGACCAAGATAACTTGTTCTGTTGCCATCAACACAAAATACAGAATTTAATGATAATTATCGAATTATCTCTATATTATTGGCTGTGTCACCTCCCACATTCTTATTTTTCTCTGTATGTATTTTTTTTCTTATTTCCTGATCAGACTAAAGATCTTGCTTGATTTTGCATTTTTATTTCAAGAACCAGAACTTTTCTTTTCTTTCCTTTTTTTTTTAAAAAGGTTTTATTTATTTATTTATTTATTTATTTGACAAAGAGAGAGCCCAAGTAGACAGAGCGGCAGGCAGAGGGAGAAACAGGCTCTCCACTGAGCAGGGAGCCTGATGTGGAGCTCCATCCCGAACCCTGGGATCATGACCTGAGCCAAAGGACCTAAGCCACTTAACCAACTGAGCCACCCAGACACCCCAAGAACCAGAAATTTTCATATAGCAATTCCATTATAATTTAAGTAATTTTCCATCTGGATATGATTACAAACAAATGTTTATTAAGCAACTGTCAAATGACATGGAGTGTGTAAGTTTCTATAAACATAGTAATAAACAAGACATATTTTTACAATTCTCTAAAGATTGTTTTGTGACCCAGAAGGTGTCCTATTTTTATGAAATCCCCATGTGCACTGAAAATAATATATATTTTATTGCTCTTTAGTGAAGTGCTCTATAAATTTCAGTTAGGTCAATCTGGTTGTAGTGTTGTTCAAGTCGTCTATAGCCTTACAGACTTTCTTCTTACTTATTCTGTAACTTGGAGAAGGATATTGAAATCCTCAACTAAAATTGTGTATTTATTTATAATTTTAATTCTCTTATATTTTGCTTCATGAACAAACAATATTTTCTATTCGATGAATACACATTAAAGATGGTTATGTATCCTTGAGAATTGAACCTTTTGTCAATATGTAATATTGTCTTTATTCCTGATGATATTTCTTATTGAAAGTCTACTTTAGGGGCACTTGGGTGGCTCAGGTCATAATCCCAGAGTCTCAGGATCAAGTCTAGCATCAGGCTCCCCTCAGCAGGGCATCTGCTTCTTCCTCTTCCTCCACCCCTCTCCCTGGTCTTGCTATCTCCCTCTCTCTCTTTCTCATATAATAAAATCTTTTTTTTTTTTTTAAAGAAAGTCCACTTTGTCTGATATTAATATAATTAATCCAAATTTCTTCTCTCCAATGTTGGCATGGTTTATTTTTTTATACCTTCAACTTTCGACTTATATCTCTATGCTCAAAGTGGGGTTTTTGTAGATAGCTCCCCAGAACTGGTGAAACTGTGCAGTTTGTGGGCACAGTCCTCCATAAAACAACTCTCACTTCTGATACCAGCTGCAAGTCTAGGAGTTTCCCACAACCTCCCTCAAGTTTAGTAATTTTCTAGAAAAAACACTGAAGCAAAAATATTCTTTCTGGGAAATGGGCTCACCCTCTATTTCAAATAGATCTTTAATACAGGGGTTTGAGTTCACCTCAGTAGGAAGCAGGCTGCCTTTGAAGTATGCTCTATGTTCATACTCAGTACATTACTTCAATTTTCTCTTAGCGATACCTTGTGTTTAAGCTGGTGACTTCTTTTTTGTTTTGTTTTCATTTGTTTGCTTTTAAAAGATCTGGTCCACATTCAGCTTTAATCTACCTTTTACACTGCACTATGGGGAAAGTAAGTGTGTACAAATTACTTGCTATTTGATATTATCCTGGTGGTGGGTGGCAGACGGGAGAACATTCTATGTGATTCCTGTCGTGTGGGTCTTGAGGGTTTGGTTTTCTCTATGCTCTTTCTCTCCATTGGCTGAGAAGATATTCCTATTTCTCTTCCAGTGATGAGAACTTTTCCCATCTTCCTTTTTCTAGTTGCAATAGATCTTCTCCAGTGCCTACAGGACTAGAGTCCCATATCTATTATTTTTAACTGTCACATTAAATTCTATAAAAGAAAAGTCATACTACACACCAATAGTTTTTACTAGTATAAGATGATTATTTACTTGTTTGTCAGTCAGTAACTGAGTATTTGTTTGGTGTCTCTTCTGAACAAGGACTGTCTTCAACAATTCTCTAGGCCATATAAATAACCTCTGTAAATCTAAGATTATGGGTATGAAAATATTTTAAGAGCTATAACAAAAAGAAGGAAAAAGAACCTCAACATCATTTCTATCATTAAAATATTGACTTACTGGTCCAACACAGTTCATGTTGACTCAGATACATGTTTGTAAATGAAATTGTAGAAATTAACTATGAATTAAGTTTTACATGTTCATTTCTTGTAAAGTGTGAAGAAGCAAAGACTTATAGTTCTATTAACTATTATCTAACTGAGACTTTGAGGAAAGCAACAAAAAGAGCTTTTAGATAATTTGAGGATTAATTATTAAAATAATGGTGTACATTTAGATTTGTAAATAAATTTGATACTAGATAACAAAATAAAAAGTTGCTCCAAGTTATTTGCTGAACATTTTTTTCCTGTTATAATCATCAAATGTCTTTTGTTCTGTCACTGTCATTATTATTGGACAAAGATTTAACATCCAATGAGTCAAAACATAAAGTGAATTGTCACAGAAGACTGTTGCTTAGTACACTGAAGAAGAAACAAAAATGTAAACAAAACACAAAGTCATCAGCTATATTTAATCAGGGAAATTATCTGAGTAAATTGGAAGTATCTCCCAAAGCACCAAACATATATGTGTATTTAATCTTAAAGTTTGGTGGAAAATAAAAAGCTTCTAAAAAATCTGCTGGTATACTTATTTCAAAGGAAGAAAATTGTATCAAAAATAGACGGAGTCCTGAGAAAAAACATGTGACTATTTTTTATCATGTTATTTTATCCTAAATACATATCTAAACTGATTGCCTAGGGGTGGCCAAATAGTCTCTACTTCACAAGCAAAAGCAGGTCCAGGCTCAGCCTACAATCAACTGTCATTTGGTCAAACCAAGAACAGAATGTGGCTTTATGTCTGAGCGATGTATTTAATTTTGACAACCTGACTTCTTAGGGCTTCACTCATCAAAAGCTCAGCACATAAACACACTGCCTGCAGCCATGCATTGATTCTCAGCACAATTAATTGCCAGGAAAACTGCAGCTTTATTAAGTATACGGTACTAACAATAAAAACATCACTATTTATAGCACAGAGCATGGCGGGATATCTATACAAATAAAATATAACAATAATAAACAAAAGGCCAGCCACTAGTCCCACAGAAGAACATCAATGAATCTGTTTTAATGCCAAGCCACAACAGGATACTGAAGTGTCCCCGGGCATAAGACACTGCAACCTCTACTAAAAGACAAGAGCTTTTTGTGATCTCCACAGTGTAAAAAGTGGATGTCAACCGGCCTCTTCCGAATTATTTTTTATGGTTTCAAATCTCCACTCCTCTTATGCCCAACTACAGAAATGGTGTCTGGCAGGAAACAGATGAGAAACACCACAGGGTCCAAATATAGTCAGTATTGAAGAATATTCTAGAATTTAGAATATTGCCATCAGTGATGGCATTTAATTTTTTTAAAGATTTTATTTATTTATTTGATAGAGAGAGAGAGGGAGGGAGAGTGCAAGCAGGGGGAGAGAGAGAAACAGGCTCCCTACTGAGCAAGAAGCCCATTGAGGGACTAGATCCCAGGACCCTGAGATCAAGTTCTGAGCTGAAGGCAGATGCTTCAGTGACTAAGCCACCCAGGCGCCTCAGTGATGGCATCTTAAAAGTTGATATACGTCAATACATTTTGAGGACTATAAATGGCACTGTGGTACCATTGAGGTATCTTCAATCTGGCAGTAAAAAACGAATACTTTCAGTTGCATTACAATTTCAGCTTGGAGTTCTGAAATGAAGGTAAAGTAGCCTTTTTCTATATGCTTTCATTTAGACAGATATTCACTACTGCAAGTTGGCAGTGTAGAGTTGAGTAAATCATAGGGACACCAACGTGTTTGAAAAGGAAAAGAAGAGGAACAAGAGTATAGAGACTAACATGCATCAAACACTGTCTGAAACATCTGGGGACCAATGATTTCCTCCAACACAACATTGGTTTGTTCCATCAGACAGCAAAAATTGTGACTACTGTGGTCAAAATGTCTAAGCAATACCTTTTAATTCTTTCTGTTGTCTGATTGCTGTTGCTAGGACTTCTAGTACTATGTTGAATAAGAGTGGCAAGAGTGGACACCTCATCCTGTTCCTGATCTCAAAGGGAAGATTGTCAGCTTTTCTCCATTGAAGGTGATATTCGCTGTGGGTTTTTCATAGATAGATTTTATCAAGTTGAGGAATGTTCCCTCTATCCCCATACTGTGAATTGTCTTAATCAGGAATGGATGCTATATCTTGTCAAATGTTTTTTCTTCATTAATTGAGAGGACCACCTGGTTCTTCTCTTTACTCTTATTGATTTGTTCTATCACATGGATTGATTTTTGAATGTTGAACCACCCTTGCATCCCAGGGATAAATTCCACTTGGTTATGGTGAATAATCTTTTTAATGTACTGTTGGATCCTATTAGCTAGGATCTGGTTGAGAATTTTGGCATCCATATTAATCAGGGATATTGGTCTGAAATTATCCTTTTTGAAGTGGGGTCTTTGCCTGGTTTGGGGATCAGGGTAAGGCTAGCTTCATGAAAAGAGTCTGAAAGTTTTCCTTCTGTTTCTATCTTTTGAGACAACTTCAGGAGAATAGGTATTATTTCTTCTTTGAATGTTTGGTAGAATTCTCCAGGGAATCTTTCAGGTCCTGGGATCTTGTTTTGGGGGAAGTTTTTGATCACTGTTTCAATCTCGTTACTAGATATTCGTCTATTTGGGTTGTCAATTTCTTCCTGATTCAGTTTTGGAAGTTTATAGATTTCCTGGAATGCATCCATTTTGTCTAGGTTGCTTAACTTATTGGCATATAACTGTTGATAATAATTTCTGATGATTGTTTCTATTTCCTTGGTGTTAGTCATGATCTCTCCCTTTTCATTCATAATTTTATTAATTTGGGTCCTCTCTCTTTTCTTTTGGATTACTTTGGCCAATGGTTTATTGATATTATTGGTTCTTTAAAAAAAACCAGCTTCTATTTTTGTTGATGCATTCTACTGTATCTCTAGTTTCTATATCATTGATCTCTGCTCTAATCTTGATTATTTCCCTTCTTGTGTGTGGGGCTGGCTTAATTTGTTGTTGATTCTCCAGTTCTTTAAGGTATAAGCAGCTCTTTAAGAGCTGCTGTATTCTGGACTTTTCAATTTTTTTGAGCGAGTTTAGAGAGCTATGTATTTCCCCCTTAGGACCGCCTTTGCCATCTCCCATAGGTTCTGGACTGAAGTGTCCAGTGGTTTCCATGAATTGTTTAAGTTCTTTGATTTTCTGGTTGATGCAAACATTCTTAAGCAGGGTGGTCTTTAGCTTCCAAGTGTTTGGATTACTTCCAGACTTTTTCTTGTGATTGAGTTCCAGTTTCAAAGCATTGTGGTCTGAGAATATGCAAGGAATAATCTCAGTCTTTTGGTATCATTTGAGCCCTGATTTGTGACCCAGTATGTGGTCTATTCTGGAGAAAGTTCCATGTGTGCTTAAGAAGAATGAGTATTCTGTTGTTTTAGGGTGGAATGTTCTGTATATATCTGTGATGTCCATCTGGTCCAATGTGCCATTCAGTGCTCTCATTTCTTTATTGATTTTCTGCTTTCTCTTACTGAGAGTGATGTGTTAAGATCCCCTACTATTAATGTATTCATATCAACATAACTATCTTGATTAATAGTTGTCTTATGTAGTTGGCTGCTCCTGTTGAGGGCATAAATATTTACAATTGTTAGATCTTCTTGGTGGATAGATCCTTTAAGAATGATGTAGTGTCCTTCTTTATCTATGACTACAGTCTTTAGCTTAAACTTTAATTTATCTGATATGAGAATTGCTACCCCAGCTTTCTTTTGAGGCCCATTGGCATGAAAAATGCTTCTCCATCCCTTCACTTTCAGTCTGGATATATCCTTAGATTCCAAATGGGTCTCTTGTAGACAACATATGGAAGGGTCCTGTCATTTTATTCAATCTGCAACCCTGTGCCATTTTATGGGAGCATTTAGGTTGTTCACATTGAGCGTGATTATTGAAAGATATGTTTTTATTGACATTATGTTGCCTGTGAAGTCCTTGTTTCTATAGATTGTCTCTTAAATTTCCATTCTATGACAGTCTTGGGTTTTTTCTTATTTTATAGAGCCCCTCCTTAATGTTTCTTATAGTGCCGGCTTGGTGGTCACATACTCTTTTAAACCTTGCTGGCCATGAAAGTTCTTTATCTCTCCATCCATTTTTAATGTCAACGTTGTTGGATAAAGTATTCTTGGCTGCATGTTCTTCTCATTTAGTGCCCCAAATATGTCTTGCCAGCCCTTTCTGGCTTGCCAGGTTTCTGTAGAGAGGTCCAATGTTATTCTGATGGACATTCCTGTACATAAGGAGTCTCTTCCCCCTAGCTTCTCTCCAAAGCTCTTACCTAAAATTATGATTTGTCAGTCCTACAATCAAGTGCCTCAAGGTCTTTCTAGATTTGTTGATCTTGGTGGGGGGGTGTTCTTTCTACCTCTAGGACATAAATGCTGGTTCCATTCCCCAGACTAGGAAAAGTTCATGAAGAATTTGTTCAACTCTATCTTCCGGTCTTCTTTCTTTCTCCTCCATTCAGGGATACCAATAATTCTGACATTGGAACATTTCATGACATCATCTATTTCCCTAATTCTGTTTTCATGGCTTCTAAGCTGTTTGTTCCAGGCCTCCTCCTGATCCTTTTTCTCTATCACTTTGTCCTCTAGAGCACTAATTCTATCTTTTGACTCGGTTACCCCAGCTGTTAGAGTATTTAGATTAGTTTGGATCTCACTGATAGCAGACAACAAAAAGAAATAAAAGGTATTCGAATTGGCAAAGAAGTCAAACTCTCTTCTCTCTCAGATGACATGATACTTTAATTGGAAAACCCAAAGGACTCCACTGTCAAACTACTGGAACTTATACAGCAATTCAATAATGGGGCAGGATACAAAATAGATGTACAGAAATCAGCTGCTTTCTTATACAATAACAATGAAAATATAGAAAGGAAAATTAGAGAATTGATTCCATTTACTATAGCACCAAGAACCCTAAGATATCTGGGAGTAAACCAAACCAAAGAGGTAAAGGATCTGTACTCAAGGAACTCCAGAACACTCATAAAAGAAATTGAAGAAGACACAAAAAGATGGAAGAGCATTCCATAATGATGGATCAGAAAAATAAACATTGTTAAAATGTCTATACTGCCTAGAGCCATCTATACTGCAATTTCATCATGACCAAAATTCCACTGGCATATTTCAAAGAGCTGGAACAAACAATGCTAAAATTTATATAGAACAAAAAGAGATCCCTAATTGCTAAGGAAATGTTGAAATAGAAAAACAAAGCTGGGGACATCATGTTGCCTAATTTCAAGCTTTACTACAAAGCTGTGATCACCAAGACAGCATGGTATTGGCACAAAAACAGACATATAGACCAGTGGAACAGAGTACAGAGCCCAGATATGGACCTGCAACTCTAAGGTCAAATAATCTTCGACAAAGCAGGATAAAATATACAGTGGGAAAAAGAGAGTCTCTTTAATAAATTGTGCTGGGAAAATTGGACAGCCATGTGTAGAAGAATGAAACTCAACCATTCTCTTAAACCATACACAAAGATAAACTCAAAATGGGTGAAAGACCTCATTATGAGGCAGGAATCTATCAAAATCCTAGAGAAGAACATAGACAGTAACCTCTTTGACATCAGCCACAGCAACTTCTTTCAAGATATGTCTCCAAAAGCAAAGGAAACAAAAGTGAAAATGAGCTTTTGGGACTTCATCAAGATGAAAAGCTTCTACACAGCAAGGGAAAGAGTCAACAAAACAAAGAGGTAACCCACGGAATAGGAGAAGATATTCGCAAATGACACTACAGACAAAGGGCTGATATCCAAGATCTATAAAGAACTCCTCAAACTCAACACTCAAAAAACAGAAAATCACATCAAAAAATGGGCAGAAGACATGAACATACACTTCTTCAAACAACATACAAATGGCTAACAGACACATGAAATATGTTCATCATCATTAGCCATCAGGGAGAATCAAATCAAAACCACATTGAGATACCAACTTACACCTGTTAGAATGGCCAAAATTAACAGGACAGGAAACAACAAGTGTTGGAGAGAATGTGGAGAAAGGGGAACCCTCTTACACTGTTGGCAGGAATGCAAGTTGGCACAGCCACTTTGGAAGACAGTGTGGAGAGTCCTTAAGAAATTAAAAATAGAGCTACTCTATGACCCTGAAATTGCACTACTGGGTATTTACCCCAATGATACAGATGTAGTGAAAAGAAGGACCATCTGTACCCCAATGTTCATAGCAGCAATGGCCATAATCGCTAAACAGTGGAAAGAACCAAGATGCCCTTCAACAGACGAATGGTTAAAGAAGATATGGTCCATATGTACAATGGAGCATTATGCCTCCATCAGAAAGGATGAATACCCAACTTTTGTATCAACATGTATGGGACTGGAGGAGATTATGCTGAGTGAAATAAGTCAAGCAGAGAGAGTCAATATCATATGGTTTCACTTACTTGTGGAGCATAAGGAATAACACTGAAGACATTGGGAGATGAAGAGGAGAAGTGAGTTGGAGGAAATCAGGGGTGGGGGGCAAACCATGAGAGACTATGGACTCTGAGAAAGAAAAGGGTTTTGGAGGAGAGGGGGTGGGGGGTTGGGTGAGCCTGGTGGTTCATATTATGAAGGGTATGTATTGCATGGAACATTGGGTGTGGTGCATAAACAATGAATTTTGGAACACTGAAAAAAATAAATAAAATAAAATATATTTTTTTAAATGTCTAGGCAATAAAACATGTCTGCACTAGGAAGCCCTTAAAAAATGTTTGGAGAATTAAATTAGGATAAACATAGAATTCATTTTATTTAACACCCATATTTTTATTACCATTGTTCAAATTGTAGTAGGAGTTTCATAGAAGTATAACGTGCAATGCCATTGACCTTGGAGTAGTAGTGATGAGAATCAAACCCCATTCTGCTATATTGGGTCCAATATACCACAATACCTTGTGTAATACACAGAAAAAGGTGGATTGCTCAAGGCCACTTAATTGTGAAGATTAACTGAGTTAAAATGTAAGCAGATATTTCCTTTATTACATATGCATTAGGAACTTTGCTAAGTGTATTATATGCATTATAGACTTTAATGCAGACTTTCTGGCTCAAGCACAGAAGCAATTTCAAATATCAGTGCAAAACAAATCCTTAATTTACTGTGAGACGCCTGAGACTCGGGGAGGTTAACATGACCTGTCCAAGTCACCTTGCTAGCTGGAGATAGAAACAGAGTAGATCTTTATTCTTTTTCCCTTAAGCTATATAGCATGCAACAGGCCCATATTCAAGTAACTATTGTCCTTGATTTGATTACAAGCTGTAACAGTAGAGATGTATTAGAGAGAGAAAAACATAACATTTCTAAGATGCAGAACTGAATTGAGGTTCAAAATTTTTTTAATTGCTCTAAGTTGTTACATCACAAGAATGCAAAACTCCTTCAGCCCAGACAGCCATATCTTACTCATCTTTGTGGTTTCAATACGTAACACATCTGCAAGTACCACCTGTTTGCTGTTCTTTCTGGTAACCAGAATCATTCATTTATATTCATCCCTTCAGACTGAGAAATTTCCAGCCTCTTACCTTGAAATAAATCCTCTGGATTAAGGAGTTCCTTTAAAAAGAACTCAAAATGTCGTTTTGCGGTTACCATGCTTGTTGGGAGGTGGAGGAGGTGAGCCACAGAAATCTTCCATGTCTCTGAGAAAAGGTTTATAACTCATTTCATGTTATCCTAAACTATTCTCAGTGATCTACAAAGTAAACAAGCAAAACACAAAGTAAAATAAAATTAACCTTTGACAAAAGAGAAAAAATTTGGGACAAAACATCACACATACACACACACACACACACACACACACACACACACACAACATGTGTTACCTGACACTGAAAATGTGATTAAGTCCTCTGCACTCTGGGCATCTAATCTAGCTCCCTAGTTTAGATAAAAACAAACTTCTACAACAAAAGTAAGAAAAAAGGAGGTACAGAAAAAGCCAAATTCTTATTTTTAACTGGAAAGATCATGTCTAAATTGAGATAAAGACCATGTAAGAAATTTTTTTTTTAAGATTTTATTTATTTATTTGACAGAGAGAGATCACAGTAGGCAGAGAGGCAGGCAGAGAGAGGGGAAGGGAAGGGAAGCAGGCTCCCCGCTGAGCAGAGAGCCCGATGCGGGACTCGATCCCAGGACCCTGAGATCATGACCTGAGCCGAAGGCAGCGGCTTAACCCACTGAACCACCCAGGCGCCCGTAAGAAATGTTTTAAAATGTTGAGTTACCAGCAAATTTTTGACACAACTCCCTCTTCTGCTTGCATATCAGCAAATTGTTAATCGATGAGAAACTTGATTTCTAAGCATTTTCAATTAGTCAATGACTATAATTTAGTGACTATTATTTTCCAGCCCTTGATTTAGTTGGAGGAGTCACAAATAAGTCAGGGTCCATGTGCTCAAGAAATTTAGATCTTTCAACTAGAAAAACTAACTTTGAAGCCACATTGGCCTGTTACCTTAAATAATTTAAGGTAACTAATATGTATTAGGAATATATATATATATATATATTATACCCTCTTATACTTTGTGTATGTATATATATACACACATATATATAAATTATACAGTATATAGCAGGTAAATGATATATATTATATATATGCATAAATAAATTAAATATATAAATGTTTATTATATGTTAAATATATTATATGTAAATATGTAAATACTATAAATATGGGTTTTATTAATAATTAGTATTATTGCTATAATTATATATTTATATATGGATATAAATATTATCAATACAAATATTTTATATAAATATACAAAATATTTAATATAAGCTATATATTAAAAATAAATTGAATATTATTAATATTTATTATATTTATGTTTATTGATTAAATTATTTATTGAAATTTAATATATTAAATATATACTTCTATATTACATAGTAAGTATACAATATGTTAACTACATTAAATATATAATAGGTACTATATATTATACTGTGTACATTGTATATATTCATATATACACATAATAATATATATAGCTGGTAAATAGTATGTTTACATATGTATAAATAAATATAATATATATAAAATGTATATTCATTTGTACATATTTGATTTGTTTGTGGCTTTAAGTCAAATTCAAGCATGGGACCATATCCTCACAGCTATGTGATCTTGAAAAGATGCTAAGTAGTCTTGGCCTGTTTTCTCATTTGTAAACTCTAAGACAACTTCATAAAGCTTTTATGAGAACTAAGTGAAACAACACTTTAAAAGTGCCAGTCACATACAGAATACTCAATAAATTCTGGTACTCTTCTTAAGCATTGCAATTTTGCAAGAGTTGAACTTTTCAGAAGCATCAAAATCTCTAGCAAACTGTTGATTCAATTTACAAAATGTAAAGCCCATTTTGAAATGACTGCCTATGTTAAGAAAGACACTTCAATTAATTCCCGAAACTTGAAATTTCTTAAGATGAAGAAAATACTGTAGTATATTTTGTGGTTCCACAAATTATTGAGTGAACACACGTTCAACAGCTTTTTGTTTTCTTATGTTTTGTTTTGTTTTCCTTGAGACAGAACAAAACCTCACAGTATATGAATCCTAGGATGAAATCTGCCTCCAGTAGCCATTTTAACAAAAACCTACTCAGATTCTATGCACAAGACCATATCCAGTAACAAGGAGAAAGTTCATTTCCCTGACTACTTTTTCCAACTGTTCCAGCAGACTTATTTTTGTTGCTTTAAGGGTCTTGTGTTGAAAAACAAGAAACAAGCAAGTGAACTGACCTTCCACAAGGTGGCCTTTATTACAGCAGAATTACTGCTCTAATCTTGCTCCTTTAAACTGTTAGGGCAGGCAACTGTGGAACCAAAACAGAATAAAATGCTGTCATTATAAAACTATAACATAAGGCAGAAATTCATCATGATATCTTTAAAAAAATGTTTCATGGGCCACATTTTCTAATTTCAGAAAAATGTATTAACACTTAAAATTCAAATGCCGTATCTGTAGTTCTGCCTCAAAATCTATGCCACAGACAGATGACTCATATTATGATCTGTGATTACACTAAGCTCCAAAGGTGAATTTTTCATCCCCTTAGTTTGAGCATTGTGATGGCTTTCCTTTATCTATGTGGCCCCTTTCCTATGTGCTGAAGTAATATCCTTGTTTGGGAACTGTTTCTGGGTGGTTCTTTTTTTTTGGCCAACTGGAGGAATTGCTTTCTGGAATCTGTGTTGAGCACTGTTGAGCATCACACCCTGCTTAATGCTGGAAGACGTCTGAGTCTTCTGTTACTCACTTAGGCCACTGAACCAAAAGCTGGATCAGAAGAATGGGATTAGGAAAACCAGAATGCTGAACCATTTTTTGCCTTCTCTTTTTTCCTCACCTCTACCATGTTCCCATCAAGCAGGTTTCTGGCTACCAAATGATAGAAATTTATTAGTGTATCTCTTACTGACATTACATTAGCTGAACATTTTCTTTAAATCTTTAAAGAACTTTGACTTTCCACATTTTTAACTGTTTTTTTTTAAATAAAGTTTTAGTTTTATTTTAGTTAGGGTTCTTTTTTATTCCATCTTCAACAATCTGAGGAGGAAAAAATATCTTGTTATATGTCTTTACTTTTTTTAACTATGAGATTAAATAGATTTGTGTCTATTCCTTATTAACTGTTTATGACTTCTGGCTATTATATCTGATTTGGTAATCTTTTAAAATTTAAATTCTAGTTAGTTAACATACAGTGTAATGTTAGTTTGTACAATATAGTGTACAATATAGTGATTCAACCCTTCTGTACAATACCTGGTGCTCATCAAAAGTATACTTCTTAATCCCCATCACTTATCTCACCCATCCCCCTGCCCACCTCCCATCTGTTAACCATCAGTTTGTTTTCTATAGTTAAGAGTCTGTTTCTTGGTTAGCCCCTCTCTCTGTTTTTCCCTTTGTTCATTTGTTGTGTTTCTTAAATTCCACTTGAGAGGGAAATCATGGCATATTTTTTCCTTCTTTGACTGATTTATTTTGCTTAGCACAATATTCTCTAGCTCCATCCGTGTCATTGCAAGTGTCAAGATTTCATTCTTTTTTGTTGCTGAGTAATATTCCATTGTGTATAGATAAATGGACAGATGATAGAGGATAGAGGATAGATAGATCACATCTTCTTTATTCATTCATCAATGAACACTTGGGCTACTTCCATATTTTGGCTATAATAGGTTAACTGCTATAAACATTGGGGTGCGTGTATTCCTTTGAATTAGTATTTTTGGATTCTTTCAGGTAATACCTGGCAGTGCAATTGCTGGATTATAGGGTAGCTCTATTTTTAACTTTCTGAGGAAACTCCATACTGTTTTCCAGAATGGCTGCACCAGTTTGAATTTCCACCAACAGTGTAAGAGCATTCTCCTTTTTTCACATCCTCACCAACATCTGTTCTTTATTGCATTGTTGATTTTAGCCATTCTGACAGGCGTGAGATGATAGCTCCTTGTAGTTTTAATTTGCACTTCCCTGATGATCCGTGATGTTGAGCATCTTTTCATGTGTCTGATGGCCATCTGTTTGTCTTCTTTGGAAAAATGCCTGTTCATGTCTTCTGCCCATTTTTTTTAGTTGGATTATTCTTTTTTGGGGTGTTGAGTTTTTTAAGTTTCTTGTATATTTTGGATACTAACCCTTTATCAGTTATATTATTTGGAAATATCTTCTCCCATTCTGTAGGTTGCCTTTTAGTTTTGTTGATTATTTCCTTCACTGTGTAACAGCTTTTTGTCCTGAGAAAGAACCAAGAGTTTATTTTTGCTTTTGTTTCCCTTGCCTAAGGAGACATATCTAAAAAGAGGTTGTTATGGCTGATGTCAAAGAAGTTACTGCCTATGTTCTTCCCCAGGACTTTTAGAATTTCAGCTCTCAAATTAAGACCTTTAATCCATTTTGAATTTTTAAAAATTTTGTAACAGTTTTAGATTTACAGGAAAATTGTTAAGTTAGTACAGAGAGTTCCCATATTCTCCATTCCCAATTTCCAATTTTATTAACAACTGACAGGGACACCTGGGGACTCAATTGGTTAAGTATCCAACTCCTGATTTCTGCTCAGGTCAAGGTCTCAGGGTCATTGGGCCCTTGCTCAACAGAATGTGCTTGTCCCTCTCCTCCCCCTTCCCCAGCTCCCACATGCACACACACACACACACACACACACACACACGCACACATACTCTCTCTCTCACTCTCTCTCAAATAAATAAATAAAATCTTTAAAAATTATACATGGTATATTTGTTACAGTTAATGAACCAATTATTTTAACTAAAGTCTATACTTTCGAATGTCTTTAGTTTTTACCTAAAGTTGTTTTCTATTCTGGAATCCCAACCTGGATACCACATTAAATTAAATGGTCATGCCTGCTTAGGCTCTTCTCCACTATGAGTTTCTCAAATTTTCCTTGTTTTGTGATGGCCTTGACAATTTTGAGCCCAGAGATATTACACAGAATGTCCCTTAAAGTTGGTATTTGTCTGATGTATTATTCCTCATTAATCACAAAGAATTAAAATGGAGTTATTTATTTTTTTAAAGAAAATCTAAAAAAATAAGTACTATTTTTCTCACATGATATCAAGAGTACATAATGTCAGTATTAATTACAACTGCTATTTAAACTTGATCCTCTGTCTGAGGTAGAGTTTGTCAGGTTTCTTCACTGAAAAGTCACTCATTTCCCCCTTTCAACACTGTACTTCTAGGAAGGAAGTCATTGTATACAAATCATATTTTAAAAATGGAGAGTTATGTTCCACCTCCTTGAAGGAGGAATACCTATATAAATAAATTAGAATTCTTTTGCATGAAATATTCTTTCAGTCTCTTCCATTTTTTAGTTACTCAATGATTTATGTCAGCATGGGTTGATGGATATTTCTTTTGTACTTTGGTATATAATCCAATACAACTTTACTGATTTAATCCAATACAACTTTATTGATTTTTGTTACTCATATTGCTCTGGGTTTGGTCATTAGAAGGTTTCTCAGATGTAGCCTCTTGATACATCCCATTATTATTTGTTTTTTCTTTCTTTCTTTCTTTTTTTTTTTTTAATTTTATAGCGCTTCCTCACTTGCTGGTACTATAAGATGCTCCAGGCTTATGTCATGTATTTCTTGCCCCAGTCCTAGAATCAACCATTTTTCCAGGAAACCCTGATTCCTTTTATTGAATGACCTCAGAACACAAGATGTGGATGTTATTAGAGAGTCATTGCTTCTAGATCATCTCATTGAGGACATATTTGTTTGTAAACTAACAAGTATATAGTGTGTATCTGTATTTCTATCTATAACTATCTACTCATTTCTATCTATAAGCCAATTATGAATTCATACTGATGTCTTCAACTCTAATACATTACCACATCGATCAATCTAGCCTCTTCACCTAGCTTATCTGTTACCAACAGTGAAAAACTTGAGTCTCATCAGCTATCATCCATTTACTTAGTTGCACAATTACAGCATAAGCACATAGTAGTGTCAGATTTGTTAACTAATAACAACACAGGAATAATAGACCATATAGATTTTTTGGATTGATTTCCTTAATTCAGCAACATGCATTTGAAGTTGACTCACATTTTGTGTGGCTTGATACATCACTTCTTATCACTGAATAATATTCCATTGTATAGATATAGCACATTTTGTCTATTGATTGACCAATTAAGGATATCTTGATTGCTTCCAATTTTTTATAATTACTAATAAAAGTGCAACAAATAATTGTGTGCGGGTGTTTAGGTGGATATACTTGTTCAAAATAATTGGATAAAACTACCTCTGAAATGAAATCACTGGATCCTATGGTAAAACTATGCTTAGCTTTATAAGAAACTTCCAGTCTTCCAAAGTGGATATATGATTTTGCACACTCACCAACAAAGTTTAAGAGATCCTGTTCCAGGGGTGCCTGGGTGGTTCAGTGGGTTACAGCCTCTGCCTTCAGCAGGTCATGATCTCATGGTCCTGGGATCCAGCCCCGCATTAGGCTCTCTGCTCAGTAGGGAGCCTGCTTCCTCCTCTCTCTCTGCCTGCCTCTCTGCCTACTTGTGATCTGTCTGCCAAATAAATAAATAAAAAATCTTAAAAAAAAAAAGAGAGATCCTGTTCCACATGGTTTCCAGTAATTGGTATTATCATTTTTTTCTTTTTAATTTTAGCCACTTTTGTAAATGTACAGTGTTATTTCATTATTGTTTTAATTTGCAAATCCATAATGACAAACGATATTGAGCATCTGTTCATGTGTTTATTTGCTATGTGTATATTCTATCTGGTGAGATGACTATTCAGACATTTTACCAATTTTTTAGTTGGATTCTTTGTTTTCTGATTGTTAGGTTTTAAGAGTTCTTTGTATATTTTATATATAAGTCCTGATATATGATTTGCAAATATTTTCTCCCAGTTCATGGCTTGTCTTTTCTTTCTTATAAAAAAGTCTTCAATTGGGTGGAAATTTTTTATTTTAATAATGTCTAATGTATCCCTTTTCTTCCTTCAAGGGTTTAAATTTTGCATCTAAAAACTCATCAATAGTCCCTAAGTTACATATGTTTCCTTCTCAAAATTTTACAGTTGAGTTGCATTTTACATTGAGATCTATGATCCATTTTGAGTTAATATTTGTGAAAAGTATAAGGTCTGTGTCTAGGGCACCTGGGTGGCTCAGTAGGTTAAGCCTCTGCCTTCTGCTCAGGTCATGATCTCAGGGTCCTGGGATTGAGCCCCCTGTATGGGGTTCTCTGCTCAGCAGGGAGTCTGCTTCCTCCTCTCTCTCTGCCTGCGTCTCTGCCAACTTGTGATCTCTGTCAAATAAATAAATAAAATCTTAAAAAAAAAAATGTCTGCATCTAGATTCATCTTTTTTATATATGGACATACAATTGTTCAAAAAATATTTGGTGAAAAGATTCATTTCTTCATTGAATTGCCTTTGTTCCTTTGTGAATTATTATTATTTGTGTGAATCTATTTCTGGGCTTTCTATCTAGTTCCACTGATCTATCTTTTAATCATCTACCTATTATCTATTTATATGTTTTTAATCAATACTATGTTGTCATGTTTACTGTAGCTTTATAGTAAGTTTTGAATTTGTATAGCATGAGTCCTTCAACCCTCGTTTTTTTCTTTAGTATTGGCTTTTCTAGACTTTTTGCCTTTTCACACAAACTTGAAAATTGGTTTTTTGATATCTACAAAATAACTTGCTGGGATTTTTTATGGCGATTCTAATGATTCTACAGATCAAGGTGGGAAAAATTCACATCTTAACAATACTGAGTATTCCAATTCATGAGCACAGAATATCGCTCCATTTATTTAGTTTTTTTATTTCTTTCATCAAAATTTAATAGTTTCCTATTTGTATATAGATCTGGAATAAACTTTATCAGATTTATATCTAAGGTTTTTTTCTGGTGCTATTATAAATGTATACAAATATATATCTTTTTTAAGTTATCAAGTCCAATTATTTATTGATGTTATATTGGAAAAAATTGACCTTTGTTTATTGATCTTGTATATCAGTAACCCTGTTATACTTGCTTATTATTTCCAGGCATCCTTTTTTTTTTCTTTTAATTCTTTGGTATATTCTACATAGACAACCAAATTATATACAAATAAAAAAAAAATTATTCCTACTTAGTACACATTGCATTTTTTTTTCTCTCTGTTGAGCTACCTAAGACTTCCAGTACAATGTTGAATACAGTAGCAAAAGAGGACATCATTGCCCTATTGCCAGTCTTAGGAGAAAACTGTTCAGTTCCTTATCAACATGTATAATGTTTAAAAATATGTATAATGTTAGCTATAGGTTTTTTTAGGCTTGTCTTAACAAGTTGAGGAAATTATCCACAATTCCTATTTTGCTAAGTTTTTTTTTTTTTATTGTGATTGACTGTTAGATTTTGTGAGGTGTTTTTTTCTTTCTGTATCAATTGATATTTTTTTTATAATCCTGTTGTTGTGTGGATTACTTTTTCCTTTTTTTTAACAGACCTTATATTTTATAACTCTTTTAGGTTCACAGCAAAACTGAGAGAAATGTACAGAATGTTCTCATATACCCCATTTACACACAGTCTCCCTCATTGTCAATATCCTGTAATGAGTGGTATG
Source organism: Mustela nigripes (assembly GCF_022355385.1). Lineage (NCBI taxonomy): Eukaryota > Metazoa > Chordata > Mammalia > Carnivora > Mustelidae > Mustela > Mustela nigripes. The sequence continues at coordinate 21,242,569 of NC_081559.1, read as the reverse complement.
TTTGTTACCCTTGGTGTTGGGTTAGGATTTACTCCATAGGTTTTGACATATGTATAATGACATATGTGCACCACTATATACTGTGCATAGTAGTTTCACTGAACTAACCCTGTGCTCAGTCTATTCATCCCTCTCTACCCCCAACCTCTAGCAAGCACTGGTAATTTTACTGTCTACATAGTTCTGTTTTTTCCAGAATCTCATACAGTATGGAATTATATGGTAGGTAAACTTTTCAGATTGGTTTCTTTCACTTAGCCATATGCATTTGAGTTTCCTTTATGACTTTTCATGGCTTGATAGCTCATTTCTTCTTAGTGGTAAATAATATTCTATTGTCTGGATGTATTATAGCTTATTTTTATCCATTCACCTACTGAAGGGGGCATGCTGTTTGCTTCTAAGTTTAGGCAATTATGAATAAAGCTACTACAAACATCTTTATGCAGGTTTTTGTATGGACATAAGTTTTCAGCTATTTTGGGTAAATATCAAAGAGTACAGTTGTTGAATCATATGGTAAGCGTGTTCAGTTTTGTAAAAGACTTCTAGCCTCATTTCCAAAAGGCTATACCATTTTTCTATCAGCAATAATTAAGAGTTCCTATTTCTTCACATCCTTGCCAGCATTTGCTGTTGTCAGTGTTTCGATTTTTCACAATTCTAATAGGTGTATAGTTTTAGTTAGCAACTATTTTAGTTAGCAATTACTTAATGACATATAATGTTAGAACTTTTTTATATGGTTATTTGCCATCTGCCTCTTTTATGGTGAGGTGTCTGTTTAGGTCTTTTACCCCTTTTTTAATTGAGCTCTTTTTTCTTATTATTGAGTTTTATATTGATTGCATTTTGAATATATAACAAGCCTTACATATTTGGAATAAATCCCACATGGTCATAGTGTATAATTTTTGTGGATTCAATTTGCTAATATTTTGTTGAAGATTTTTGTATCTGTGTTCATGAGAGATATTGGTCTGCAGTTTTTCTTTCTTGTAATATATGTATCTGATTTTGGTATTAGAGTATTACTAGCTTTACAAAATGAGTTTGGTAGTATTCCCTCTGCTTCTGTTTCCTGGAAGATACTGTGGAGAATTGGTGTCATTTCTTACTTTAAAGGTATTTCATAGAATTCACCATCCAGGACTGGTGTTTTCTTTTTCAGAAGGCATTGACTGATTAGTTTCTTTAATAGATATAGACCTATTCAGATGACCTGGTGTGAGTTTTGGTAGTTTGTGTCTATTAAGGGCTTGGTTCTTTTCATTTAAGTTGTCAAATTTGTGGGACTATAGTCCCACAATATTCCCACAGTATTCCTTTATTATCATTTGACTGTCTATGGGTTCAATATAATGATCTTTCTTTGTTTACATTGCTACTTTGTGTTCTTTCTCTCTCTCTACCTCCATTCCTCCCTCCCCCCTTTCTCAATCCCAGTAGAAATTGTGATGGTTAATTTCATATGTCAACTTGTTTGGGCTGTAGTGCCCATATATTTTGGCAAGGCATTGTTCTGGATGTTCTTTGAGGTTGTTTTTATATGAGATTTACATTTAATCTGGTGGACTTTGAGTAAAGCATTTTGGTAAGATTTACATTTAATTTGGTAGACTTTGAATAAAGCATTATGGTCCACCATAATGTGGGTGGACCTTATCCAATTAGTGGAAAGTTTAAAAAGAACAAACGGCTAACCTCCCATTAAAAAGAGGGAATCCTCCATTAGACTCCCTTCAGACTTTGCCTACATCAGGTTCTTCCTGATTTTATATAGCACACTGTTTTTGAACTTGACCTGCAACTTTTTCCTAAGTCTCCTGCCTACCAGCTTCCCCAGATTTTGGAATTAAATTGTTCTTTGTTTAGTTTCTTACAATGAAAACTTAGGTTATTGTTTTAAAGCTTTACTTTTTCTGATATATATGTGTGTGTCAAACACACACCCACATCAATCTCCCTCTAAGCACTGCTTTTTCTTCATCCCATAAATTTTGACAAGTTGTATTTTCATTCTCTTTAGTCAAAATATTTTTAAAATTCTCTTGAAAGTTCCATACAAGCTTGAGAATACAACATATACCGGTGTTGTTGGTTAGAGTATTTTAATATATCTCAAGTAGATTAAGTTGATTTATACCACTCTTCAAGTCAACTATATCTTTACTGAATTTTTGCCTGCTTAATGTGTCAGTTACTGAAGAAGGAATGTTGAAGTCTTTGACTATCATAGTGAATTTTTATATTTATTTTTTCAATTTTATCAGTTTTTGCCTGATCTATGTTGATGTTCCATTTAGGTGCATACTCATTTAAGATTGATTGTATAACTTCTTGGAAAATTGAGTCCTTTATCATTATGTAGTGCCTCTCTTTATCTTTGATAATTTTTCTTATTCTGTAGTCAGCTTCATCTGAAATTAATCTAGCTATTTTAGCTTTTTTCTGAGTAGGATTCACATGGTATATCTTTCTCCATTCCTTTACTTTAAATGTTTTTGTAGGCAATATACAATTGGGTCTTTTAATCCACTCTGGTATTCTTTAACTTTTAATTGGTATATTCATACCATCATATTCAAAGTAATTATTGATATAGTTGGATTAATACATACCATGTTTGTAACTATTTTCTATTTATTGATTTTGCTCCTTGATCCTTTTTTTTTCTTTTAAAAGTTTTATTTATTCACATGATAGAAAGTAAGAGAGAGAACAGGCAGAGGAAGAGGGAGAGGGAGAAGCAGACTCCCCTCTTAGTTGGGAGCCTGACATGGGGCTTGATTCTAGGACCTGGAAATAATGACCTGAGCCAAAGGCAGACACCCAACCATCTGAGCCACCCAGGCACCCCCTACTCCTTGATTGCTTTTTCTCCTCTTTTCCTACTTTCCTAGTCTCAACTGAATATTTCATACGATTTTATTTTTTTACTCTCTTAGCTTATAAATTATATGTCTTTTAAAAAATTGTTTCAGTGATTGCTCTAGAATTTCCCATGTATATTTTTAAGTAATCGATTTCTTTCTTTCATTCTTTTTTCTTTCTTTCATTTCTTTCTTTCTCTCTTTCTCTCTTAGAAAGTAAGAGAGAAAAAAAGAAAGAGAGAGGGAGGAAGAGGGAAAGAGAGAATCCATAAGCAGGCTCCTGGTCCAGTGTGGAGCCCAATTTGGGACTTGATCTCACAACCCTGAGATCATGACCATAGTCAAAATCAAGACTCAGATGTCTAACCAATTCAGCCACCCAGGCACCCCTTTAAGTAATCTAAATCCATCTGTAAATAACACTATATAGTCTCATGTGCCACATAGGTGTGTTGTTATAGGATATTCCTAGTCCCTCTTCCTTTTCCTACATTCTTAATTTTTATTGAATACTCCTTTATCAAAAGTTTTCTTTTTCTCTGCTAAGTTTCTATTCTCTCCACTTTGCTTAAACTCAAAAGACATAGACTTCCAATACTGAGGTGATAAATATTAGTAATATACATGGGTATTTTAAGTTCATAACAAAAATATGAAGAAGTCAGTGGGTTATATGTTGTTAAATTCTGATCATGAAACTCTCAATACCTGGGAAGTAGACTAACTGGGCTCTCAGCACCCTTTTATGTCTTCAGGATGTTTCTGGAAGGTCTTTGTACCTGTACTGGAACACCAAGTGGCTTCCCAGTATGGTACTGTTGACTCATCCCTAGCTTTGTATGTGGTAACAGACTGAAAAATCTACTTGAGCCTCAACAGCTAGTCACACACTTTGAAAGAAAAGCAACAGCACAACAAATATTTGAATATGTGAGAGTTTGCGGTATAATTACGTCTTTGACAAATGCCCTGTATTTTTACCAAGGGTATCAACTGGGTATAAGATAGAGAGATGGTCTACCCCACCACAATGAAAACTGATGTCTTCCCAGACACTGGTTTATTTGTACTCATTTCCACTGTCGAAATGAAATTTTCCTAAACAACAGATGAAATATTGTGAACTTCCTCTGATAAACTCACCACTTAGTCCCTTCTCCTCTTTTTGTCTTTTCTCTTCTTTTCACTCTCCACTTTCTTCCAAATAGTCTTCAGAAATGTAAACATAAGAGAAATTATGCTGCAAGCTTATTCTTCATAAAAGAACAGCTTTTAATTAAATTAGAAAAAAAATACCGCCACAGGCAACACTTAAACTGACAAGGAATGCATTCTGTTAATCTTTGCAGAGAGGCACTGTACACTGCGCTTAATTTAATTAGGTAGAGAAAAGGCCTGTTCGGTCCTAGGGGTTTACCAGTGTCCTTTTAAATTGAGGACACAGCATTTATATAAAGTCATTTTAATATCAGGCGATACATTTCTAAACAGTAATTTTAAAATATTACTTGCTATTATTAAATGATACCTTCTTGCAGCTTCTCACTTCATGAGACAACTTTCATTTCACAGAGAAATCTCACCCACCAACAAGCCTTTTTCTAGCCTCCAATAATTTATTGACTTTGGAAGTGTTAAATAATTAGGACTAAGTCCCCTGGAAAATAACTGCAGGAGGGAAATACATGTCAAAGCTATATTACAATGGATAATGTATTTGGATTATGTTTCACTTCTGGGCCATGGTAGTGAGTGATAACAAATAACTTTTATATTAAAAATCATATTACAGTGGAGAAGTGGGTTCCATTCTGATGTCACTCCTGGCACTACAGACACAGAAAGGAAAACTTTAAAATATTTTGATCATTTTTAAAAAAAATTTCAAATCATAATCTCCAACACTTCAAAGTCTTCATTGACTATCTCTACCCCCCCTTTTAAAAGATTTTATTTATTTATTTGACAGGGAGAAAGAGCACACAAACAGTGGGAGCAGCAGGCAGAGGGAGAAGCAGGTTCCCCACCAAGCAAGGATCCCGATGCGGGACTCAACCCCAGGACTCTGGGACCATGATCTGAGCTGAAAGCAGACATTTAACCAACTGAGCCACCCAGTGTTTCATATCTACCCCTGTTGATCACCCTAAGGAGCTAGATAGGCTATCAATCTGTCATACTCACAAACTATAATATAAAATCATCTATAGATCATACTGAGTCACCAAATACAAGCCACTACTGTTCAAAAAGCAAGTTGTATACTAAGAAATGTTCTATTACATATATATACATCTATCTATCTATCTATCTATCTCCCCCAGAATCTGAGGAAATGCTGTTTCCATGACCATAAGGAACATTATGAATCAAAGTGAGGATATGTATTTTTAATTCTTTGGATTTTGTTCATTAGTTTATCCATTCATGAAAGTAGTTAAGGGTAGACGCCAGCCTAGGTGACAGTGATTTGAATTAGTGAAACCGAGTTCCTGGCAGCTTAAAGCTTAGAATACAACAGTCTTGGGGATATTTCTTACTATGGTTTCAGATTCAGGTAAGAGCAGTTTTTGAGTAATAAAGGAGTACTGAATAAGGGATTCAGAGGAAGTATGGTAATCTCTCTTTTGATTATCTATTGATACATCAAAATATCTTTTCCAATTATGAGGATCATATATGATGGCGAAATTAGTTCACCACAAGTGGTACAAATTCATTTTCAGCAAAAACTAGTAAGCATCTAATTTTCAGTTCTCATCTGACAACCCAAGCAGACCTCTGATTTAAAATTACTGTTTGGGGACAAATTAAAAGTTCATGTTCAGGCAGGATATTTCTTGGTATTCATTTGCACAGAGACTTATATAACTGGTCCATCCCCCATTATTATATAAGAAGAATTCATTCTTAAGTGTTTAACAGAGTCAAGACGAAAAGAAGCCTCAACAAATGCTGGCTGTCATGGCTGCTTGAGAGATACCATATCAGGGTTAGGCATACAGGCATTGCTGTCAGGAGGACCTGGATTTGAATCCCAGTTCTGTCACTTATTAGCTGAATTATCTTGGGCTTATTACTTCAGCTCTGGAGGTTCAGATGCTTTGTGTTTAAAATAATAACCACCATGCCGGGATGTCGCTTAAGGACCAAATGTGAAAATATAACCAAAATACTTATTAGTAAGCTTGAATAGAGTAAGTACTAAATAAATCTTGGAATTTATTGTTTTTATGAGCAGTAAATAGGCCTTCAAGGTGGTTTTGTATTTCTTGATGATTTAAATAAAATGTTTTTGTCACAGTTAACAGAAAATCTGACTCAAATGTTTTTAAAAATAGACAAAATGAATCTGGAAGTGTAATAATTTCAGAAGTTTTTATCATAGCCTTAACAACAACTTTAATAACCCAGATTGTCTCCATATTTATTTTTGCTGTCACACTCAGCATTGATTTTTGTCCTCAGACTTGTACACTCATGACATAAGATGGCTGCCACAGCTCTGCCCTCACAATTTAACAGGACATTGTGCAATGGCCAGAAATGAAAGAGAATGTCAAGAATTGTGCAAGATCTGAGATTTAACATTACTTTCAGTCAAACAGATAGTCTGACACAGTTTCATAGATGTTGACCAAAGACATGAAACCCTTGAGTAAGTCAGAGGTGGACAGTATATGGCTTAGAACAAAAGCAATGGCCATAGTGTCATCACTTCTTTGAGCTATTTCCCAAAGTCACAATTCCCACAAGGGCGCTAGGACAGGGGTCTGATGATGCCTTCATATTCTGTGGAGTGCTTTCAGGAGAGGGACCCCCAATAGTAGGAAAAGTCTAGTCTTTTTTGTTCTTATGAGCTATAAGCAAACCTGCTTGACTTTTGTGTTGGAAGAAGACATTATCTTTATTATTCTGGACAAAGCAAATCTGTCCTGTGTGCCAAAACTATTTCTATCCTTAAATACTATTCATTATACAAATTCCTTAAGAAATAGTCTGGAAGAGAAGGGCAGGGAGTAGAAAAACACTAAAATTCCCAAACTGAAAGCAAACCCCATCCTCATGCCCCTTAGAAGTAATAAAATCTTTTCCAAAAGGTTCCTGGAAGTCTTTTCTTCATTTAATATATTGGAGCCTCACTTGCATGCTTAGTTCCAACAATAGCAAGGGAAAGAGGAGTGCCAAAATTGACTTTTATTAAACAAGATTGGATTCCTAGGGCTAAAGAAGACACTATCCTCCCCTAGAGCATGTGCTTTCCTGAATCTGGAAAAAAAGAATTTTGCTGTTTGCTATTTTCTTAAACAGCAAACATGGGGGGTTATGATTAGATAAGTAACAAACCAATAGGAGTTGCTACACCTGGTGTGTGTGTGTGTGTGTGTGTGTGTGTCCCCACATTAACCAGGTTAAATTGTCCTTTAAAGAAAACTCTTGGGATGCCTCGGGTGCCTCAGTGCATTAAAGTCTCTGCCTTCGGCTCAGGTCATGATCCCAGGACCCTGAGATCAAGCCCCGCATCGGGCTCTCTGCCCAGCGGAGAGCCTGCTTCCTCCTCTCTCTCTGCCTGCCTCTCTGTCTACTTGTGATCTCTGTCAAATAAGTAAATAAAATCTTTTTTAAAAATAAGTAAATAAGCAAAACTCTCATAAGTGTGGCTGCATTATGGCAATTGTAATAGGCAGGCAAATGCACTCTTTTTACTTTGGGGTATTGAAAAATGTGTATGGGTGTGCTCATACACATGCATGAAAGAGAGAAATCATATTTTTAACAGTGGCTATCAATGAATAATGATATTATTTTGTTGTTACTTTCTCTGTATTCTCTATTTTTCCACACTGAATATGTATTGTAGTACATGATTCATAGTAGGTACTCACTAAAAAGTTATAAAGTTTATTAATGAGTAATTTTTTAGCTTATAATATAGGTTATCTATGTTGGGATACTCTTCTGAAAATCTTTGAGAATTAAATTATGTTGACAATTTATTTTGTTTCTATTGTTGTTCAACATTAATCATTTTATTAAAGCATATATTACTAAGAAAACCATACCTAATGTGGTCACCCTATGTCAGATGATACTTTTATCATATACTTCAGTGTTTTATTCATCCTCAAGTATTTTTTGGCAAGATGAAATGCTCAGCACTTTAGATAACCCTGTGAATCCGTGTGGATGCCAGTAAGGAAACCACCTAATGAGCTCTTACATTCCATCCATAAGCTATAAATCTGTATTATCTGTGCATCTTTCAGATGCTTTTTTCTTCAAATGGATTATTTCCCTCATTGAAGAAAGTGTTGAACACATTATCTTGGCTACTTCTTATGTAAAAAATAAAGAATAATTCACATGAAAGAATAAGCTGGATGATACCCTCATGGCCTGAACTATTGAAAAGTTGAGAAGGGGTGGGTGCAGCCACAGGGGTGGGGGATGGAGAGGACAGGGGAGACATGAGTGGAAGCTCAAGGAGGAGAAATTGTGCTCAACTGATAGCACAAAAGGTAGCAGAGAATGCAAGCTGGTGCAGCCACTCTGGAAAACAGCATGGAGGTTCCTCAAAATGTTGAAAACAGAACTGCCCTATGACCCAGCAATTGCACTATTGGGTATTTACCCTAAAGATACAAACGTAGTGATCCAAAGGGGCACGTGCACCCGAATGTTTATAGCAGCAATGTCCACAATAGCCG
>NC_081559.1:21220398-21233588 GCF_022355385.1 Mustela nigripes | reverse complement strand
CCTGGTGATTCACAGACCTGTACCCCTGGGGATAAAAATATATGTTTATAAAAAATAAAAAATTATAATAAAAAAAAATTAAAAAAAAAAAAAGAAAAGTTGAGCAATGTATGTAGTACATTCCAGGTAAATAGACTTTTTTTTCTTTTCCTCTGTGAACTCACCAAGAAACTATGGTCAAGAAGCCATTCTGGTTGGGGGAATGCTACTTCTGAGAGACCTCAAAATGGCTTAAACCAGTTCAACATCAAAGTTCTGCTAGAGTATCATAGGCCTCTGCAGGTGTTTTGCTACTGTATCTTCTTAGAATGCACTTAATTATTCATTCCACAAACATACAATGAGTGCTTATTATGTCTTGTGGATACAAAGATGAATAAGACATAGTTTCTAACCTGAAGGGCCTTACACAGAAAACAGCAATTAAATGACATTCTTCCTATAGAAGGAGGTAAAGGAGACTTTAACTTTCCCGATGCTCAAGGAAAATTCCACTCTATGAGTCTAAGTTAGCAAAGTGAAAGGTCAAGGAAGAATCTTCTAATATGGGACATCATGAAGAAAAGAATGAAGACTTGGAAAAAATACAATGGAGGATCAACTACTTAAAATTTGTTATGCTAGTATCCTGTAAGAATTTAGAAAGACAGCAAATAATTTTCCCTGCAAGAGTCAAACTATAAAATTAAAACTTAAAGGAGTCTATGGGGTGCCTGGGTGGTTTAGTTGGTTAAGCATCTGCCTTTGGCTCAGGCCATGATCTCAGGGTGCTGGGATCAAGTCCCACATTGGGCTCCCGGCTCAGCAGGGAGTCTGCTTCTCCCTTTGTGCTGTGTCTCTCTCTCTCTGACAAATAAATAAATAACGTCTTTAAAAAGGTTTTTTAAAAAGGGGGTCCATAAAGCCAAAGTATTCAAGGAAAACTAAATGATTCTCAAGAAAAAAATGTTTGTATTTTCCTTGAAATTGTTAGCATACATAAAGAAAGAAGGTTTTGGTCTTCCCTGGAAATATAGGCCAAAGTTGCAGAAAACATAATTTGACACTTGTAGTGCTTCTTAGTACACAAAATCAGGACTCTATGCTTAAAAGGCTAAAGGACAGAATTTTTATCTTAGTAAAATCAACAGAGGAACTGCTATCGCCTTGTAAGTTCCCTTAAGAGAAAGCCCAAGAAACTTTTGCTCTGGTCTTTCCCAACAAGCACGTGGGCATTTTGAATATGAAGGTGAAGAGTTTAAAGAATAGCAGGAACCTCATAATGGCCTTAGGTTCAGTCCTCCCAAAATCAAACCCTGAGGCAAAAATTTAGGAGGCACAGATGAGCAAAGGGGAAATGTGATAGGAAAGGGAGAGAAAAGATAACAACAAGGATGCGTTGATGAACAATCTGCTATTTTAAGTTACCAGAGTTAAATCCAATAGGGTCCATCTCGGAAACCAGGTATAATAGGTTTCAGGATTCTCAGTAAATGATGGGACTCTCATCTGCCATTACTGAAGGTTGCTCTAGGGCAGCGAATTCTTCCCACCCCACACAGCCACACACTTCTAGGTCACTTAAGTACAAAGAAGCAAGTGTGGGAAAACCATTGAGCAGAGAAATGAAAAATCAAGTACTTAAAATAGGAAGCTGTCAGCTTGCTGGTACCAGAGTTTCAGGGAACTTGGATGAAGTGAGAGAAGGTGAGGTAGCATCTGCTTCAAAATACCCTTGTGTTTCTCAGTTTTCCCATGTCTCACATGGAATCCTCTCTGTTACATATTCTCATCATTGTGACCCATCAAAATCTCATGGGGAAAAAAAAAAAAGAAACTTGAAGCAGAAGATTAATAACACTGGATACATCTCTTACTGCTGCAGCTCTTACTACTGCAAATACTTGTGAGCATTACCAGACCCAATTTAAATTTCCTTCACCTTGCAGAGTAAATCCACTGGTCTAAATTAACTTGCTCAGTGGGATGAAGGGAACTTTATTTCTGAGGAGTTGAAGTTCCTGGTCACCTCTTCAAGTCATGGCTGGTGCAATTACCCATTGTGTGTTTACCAGATGAGAATCAGTAAGAGGCACTCTAGTGGATCCCTGAATTTCAATCACACTACTCTCTCACTTCATTACACAGCACCCATCCTAGTTCTTCATAATCATTGGCGTTAGTTAACCTTCCAGTATAAAAACTACTATTTTGCCCACTGGTTTCTTAGCATGAAGATATAAAATGTAGTTTCTTGTTACCTCCTATGCCCCTAAAGAAATTACTATCCCAGAGATCATATCCCATAGTCCAGCAGAAGCTGGGGAAGTCCTAGGGGCAGGAAACACAAATTCCCTACCTGGATCATCTGGACTGATAGTGACAAGGGCCACGGCCACTTCTATCCATTTGGTTCCTGGACCCATGTAATTTAGCAACTGGGAAAATAAGACGTTGTAATGGTTGTTGTTTAATGTATATAATGCATCCTAGAGAACATACAGGAAATTATCCCCAAGCTGGTACCTTGACTGAGATTTTAAGAGACTATTTCCATATTTATCTATGCTGACAGTTTCTAGAAGATATAGCAAATGGTAGAATCATCTGATCCTATGATTCTGTACTCATTGTTATACCCCCTTTGCTTAAAATATGTTGCTTGATTTAAGGGGCTATTATGTAAGACCTCATGTTGCAAATTAGATCATTTGTGGAACTCTTAGAAAGTAATGCTGAAAAAAGCACTAAAGACAAGGAAGACAAACTCATTCCTGCCCCCTCTAGTATAAAGAGGTCCTATGTAACTTGCCAGGAGTAGCTGGTGAGTCTCCACAAGGTACCCTATCTAGAACTCAGGGTTAGTCTGTTTCTATCTAGAAGGTAGAACATTCAGCAGCAACAGTAACTGGATAAACCTTCCTAAGAGGGAACCCATGCTATTGAGCTCATGTATAGCTTTCATTCCTTGCACTGCCTATACTCTGTCCATGGGTCTATTTCGCAAGCAAGAATTAAAGTCAGAACGGCTGACTAATCATGACTAAAAAGCCATCTTAACTACCAATTGTTCAGTGTGTTCTCTGCAGAAAATGCTTTCTTTCAGATCAGAAACAAAAGATATGTACAAAATTGAACCCAATCTCATAGTTTCATCCATATGCCTTTTCCTGAGACCACATTCACTCCTCCAATGTCACTCTCTCCAGGTTTTTATGACCAGCCAAACTATTTACCACTGCTCATTAACCATGTATATCCTTTCAACAGACCCCTTCTCCTTTCAAAGTTGATGATCCAATGTACTGCTTTGCTTTCTGACTCTCTAGGAGGATTTCTGCTCACCACCTACATCTACGACCATGCTTAAGTGAACTATCAGGCAGCAACTGTTCATTTTCAATAACATATCCAGAGATCCATCTATAAAGTAGCTCAACTGTATCTTCTTCTGTCAGCTAATTGTATAAAACTCTTCACAAATCCTTAAGTCATAAGCCAGGAAGAGTTGTCAGGGTAACACAAATTGGTGATGTAGGAACCTTGGCCACATATTTGTGTAACTTGAGTCCTCTGGACCAGCTTCGACTGGATTCCAAATACTGCATTTCTCTCCTATGATAGGTTATTTTGTGGTACCTGCAGTTGCTTATAAATTGGTGGGTATCTGAAAGCACCAAGGGCAGTGATAGATGACTTTGGTTACAGTATCAGTTGATGGTATAAGGTCAGGTGCTCGGTCTCTACTCTTCCTAAAAGCATACCAGGAGCTTCTTTTCAAACAGTAAATGATTAGCTACTTCAGAACATACAGAACATTCATAACATTCCACTAAAACTGTGGTTTTGCACTAAAACCACAGTTATATCTCTCCTGTTTGGACTTGCCAGAGACTCCATACAGCATATCTTCTATGGACATCTATAACACCGTTAGATCTGACAGGTCATATGGCTCAAGTGGCAGTTTGCCCCACAGTCCATAAATGCTGCAAAGGCCCCTCTTTCTTGAAACTTAATCCAAAATTATAAGGCTTCCATGCCATTCATTAAATAGTCCAAAGTAGTCCTGGTAAGTATGGTATGAGCAAAGAAACAAAGGAATTGATAAAATAAGCATCATTACCTCTGTAACCTCTCAATTCTTTCAAAATAGCATTAATCTCTACAATTCTAAAATACTTACAATATTGCCTCCGATTTATTAGTTTGGCCCATAAACCTTGTTTCAGTAGCTTCTGTATATTTCTTCCACCATACACTCAGAAACTCAGAGAGTTCTAACAGTTGCTGTGAATATTCATCCTAATTATGCCTTCAGGGATCAGAGAGATGGCGTTGGGTGATATTCTGTTTATTTCTTGGACTCCATTTGCATCCACTGTAATAACATAACCATGGAGGTGTTTTGGGATTCCTTGGACACTACATACAATGACTCAAAATATCTGGTATTACTTTGGTAAATGGGTACAGGTTTCTGACAGAATCATAGCAGACGTGCGATGAGATTGGGTTTTTATCATAGATAAATCTATCAAGTAGCCTTGTGAAAGGCAATCTAAAAAGGTTACTCCTGAAAGCAATGATCCTAGACAGGAAGCTTCTGTTATTAGCATGTGTTAGAGATAACAAAGACCTAATCTAGAGAATAAAAGAGTAAGTCTGACTTTACCTTAAATAAACATAAAGAATCCAGGAACAAGATCCTTATCTTTATAGTTACTGGCCAAATTGAAAGGATAGTTCACATTTTCAGAAGTACTGTTAAGTGTACAGTAGGAAGAAATTGAGAAAGAAAATATGTCAGTTTCTAGTTACTGTATCCTTTCATTTTCGAGAACAAAACAGCGTCTGATAAAGTACCTCAGCAGTGTTTTCTAAACTGTGATATGCATACACATCATTTGGGGATCATGTTGATATGCCAATTTTCATTCAATAAATATGAGGAGTGGTTTGAGAGTCTACATTTCTAAGATTCCATGTGATACTTATTCTTTCATTCTGAGATCACATTTTAAGTACCAAGAGCAAAGGCTGGGGTGGCTGGGTGGCTCAGTGAGTTAAGTGTCTACCTTCAGCTTAGGTCATGATCCCAGGGTTCTGGGATCCAACCCTGCATCGGGGCTTCCTGCTCAGTGGGGAGTCTTCTTGTCCCTCTGCCCCCATCCCACTCATGCTCTCTCGCTCACTCTCTCTCAAATAAATAAATCTTAGCGGGAAAAAAAAAGAGAGAGAGAGAGAGAGCACAGGCTGTTTTAGGATGGCCTTATCTGCTCTCATGCAGACTTAAGCTAGAAATTAAAATAAGAATACATTTTGAAGTTTGCTCTATCCTTTTCCACATTTTATGTACTCGTATCACAAAATTATCTGTTAGTCAGGGTATCCACAGCTGACGCAAGGTGATTTCCTATCAGTCTAATTGGAATCAGGGGCCTATATTAATCAAAATTCCAGGACTCATTCACAAAATGAGATGAACTGGGTTGAACTGATAATAATGGAACTATTTAAAACACCTCTTGCAAGAATATAGAATAAAGTTCTTCTCCAGCCAGCTCATTGCTTAAATGAATACACTGCATATTTTCATGCCAAAGTACTTATATACATCATATCTACAAACTCAAGAATGTTAGATCTAAAACTTGAGATCATATCATCTAATCTCACCAATGTGGCACATAGAACACAGAGAGTGCTATGAAAATAAGAATAACAAAAAGGCCTTCATCATTCAGGTTAAAGTTTTTTAACAAGGAAATTCTGCCAGCTCTGCTAGGCAGTTGTTTTCCAATAGTATGCTCTCTGTTCTTTTGCTTAAATGCCTGTTGGTTTCACTAATGACTTTGGGAATCAAAAAGATTAATCAGGCCAAATTGGCTTTATAAAACACTGCTGGGGTTCCCAGTTTTCGATTCCTATCACACCTGATATATTTAAATCTTTTCCATCATTAAATTCCCAAAGAGGTATTTAGATAAAGACATCTATATGAACTCTGGAAACTAGGATTTCAAGGAATTATAGCAAGACACAATTCAAGTGAGACAAAATTGAGAATGGCTGAATGAATCACCACCACCAGGAAAGGGAAAACCAACTAGGAGAATTAATAAAGATGACCTCAGAGGAAGTAGGCCCTTGGTGTGGAGTAGCACTGCAGAATGTACCCAAGTTTATTCAGAGGGTCAGTTGATGAAAAGACAAACCTTCATCCAAAAGTGCTTTACTCTAGGAAGCACACAGAAAGTAGTGCATTCAGGAGAAGCACACAAAAAGTAGTCTGGATAGGAGACCTATGGGAAACTTATTCCTAGTTTCATAGTTGGTGTCCACAGAATTCTATGTCTACCTTATTTCTGACATCTAGAAAATAAGGACTCTAGTTGCAAGATGACAGAGTATTTGCACCAAATCCTCCTACTGCTGCACACACACACACACACACACACACACACAAACACACACTGCTTAAAAACCAACCAAACAAGCATAATGAACAGTTATTGAGTCATAAACTGTGAGTAGTCCTCCCCAAAGGATAGAAACAAAAGGAAAAGAGCAGAGGAAGCAACACCTATGACATTCACAGGAAACTTCTGTGTCATAGAAAGGTAGGAGCAAGAGCCTCGGTGCTACTCATGTCAGAGAGGAGCAGAAGCTAAGATACAAAGGAGCTTCAGAACCAACCAACCAACCAGAGCAGTTAGCTACGATAGTTGGAGTCATTTGTAGTTCTCAGCATTTCCAGATAACAATCGATGGAAATTGCAATGCAACCTTACATATCAAAACGTATGGCATGCAGGCAAAGCCAGGGAAAGGTACCATCTTAAATATACTCGTTAAAAAAAAAAAACAGGGGAAGTTGAAAATAATGTGTTTGAAATGTGTTTTGAACTGAAAGGTCTAGGCAAATATCAGCCAAGAGAGAAATTGGTATCGATGATTAAAACTGAAATAGTTTTAAAAAGGTAAGAGTAGCCAAGAATATTCTCTGAAAAGAAGCAAAGAGAATATTATTACCCAGTCATATGTCGGAATAGACTATAAGTCTTAAGTATTTAAAACATTGTGGTATCGACACCATAAAAACAAATAGATTGTGAGAACAGAACAGCCATAAAACACTAAGATATAAATGAAAAGAATAACATATTGGACTGTACAAGAAAAGCTCCAACATGTCTAAATGTGCCATAAAGAACACTAATAAACGAGTGAGATATTGCAATATATTCAATAAAAGGGTAATATTCTTCAGACATCAGAAATTCTTACAAATAACAACAACCTAATAGCAAGAAAAAGGAGGATAGATACAGACAACTCCAAAAAAAAAAAAGAAAAAGAAAAATACAAATGTCTTTTAAACATGTGACAAGTGCTTAATCAGAGAAGAAATATGCAAATGAAGAGTAAAACAATGAGATATAATTTTTCCTTATCAGCTTAGCCATAGTGTAAATGTTTGACAATTTCAAGTTTTGGCAAACAGGGAAGAGAGCTGTTTAACTCTGGTTTAATGCTGTGGAGGGTGGTGCCACTCTATCAAGTTCGAATATACATTCTTTTGACTATACAGTTGCAAAATTTGATGAATAACCTAAAGAAATAATGCTACAAGCACAAAGAGGCATAGTCAAAATATGTTCATAGTAGCATTGCTTTGAAAGTAAACATTTAGAGAAAAATCTTAAGTCAAAAACTAGAGGGTAGGTTAAGTGGGGCATTTAAAAATAATCAGAACAGGAAAATGTCTCTAAGACTCCATATTGTTGAATGAAATGATGTATACATATACGCACATGCTAGCATGCACATAAATAAAAAAAACTGGTAACAGTATACAAAATCTATTATAGGATAACAGTTCTTCTGGCTATGATTTAGAATGTCTGGGAAGGTAGTGCCAGAAGTCAGCCAAGAAGACATTAGTTTATCTACTTCTTCAAATATACAGATATATATAGATACATAGATTTTTTTGTTGTTGTTGTTGTTTTTTTTTAGTAGCCTCCACATCCAACATGGAGCTTGAACTCATGTCTTCCTATATTTTTCAGGGAATGTTCTTAAATGTGTAGCTACCTTGATAATTCTTAGCTGAAAGGATTGGTGATCTTAGAAGCTGTAACATAGTCTTTGTACTTGTATTTCTGTAAATGTGTGCTTAATTATATTAGTCATAAATAGACACTGTTTGACTAGAAAAATCTTAGAGAACTTTATTGGTCAATGGATTCACCTCCCATGGTGTATAAATCACCCACCATTACCTCACCAGCATTACATATATTCTGTTGCCCTGATCTGCCATTCTTCAATAAAACGAATCAAGGCTTCTTAGAAAAGTAACTGATTCTAGTACTGTGGCCTGGAGCATCTAGTTGTGCCAGAAAGCATGGAAATGCTCAAATAGCCAAAGGAGTCAACTTCACAGCCGTTCACAGTGGCTAAAGCTAGAATAATTTTAACACTTTCATGAATAATAGTATCACGGGATTATAACTGAAAGAATACAGAAAGTATCCATGAGTCTGTATTGGTATAAATAAATGAATGAATACATAAAAGAAGGAAAATAAAATTTTTAATTTAATTTAATTTTTTTTTAAGATTTTATTTATTTATTTGACAGAGAGAGATCACAGTAGGAGAGAGGAAGGGAAGAGATCACAGAGAGAGAGGAAGGGAAGCAGGCCCCCTGCTGAGCAGAGAGCCCGATGTGGGACTCGACCCCAGGACCCTGAGATCATGACCTGAGCCGAAGGCAGCGGCTTAACCCACTGAGCCACCCAGGCGCCCCTAATTTAATTTTTAACATGGAAGGAAAAGGATAAGTCCTCTTATTTATTTATTTATTTATTTATTTGACAGGCAGAGATCACAAGTAGGCAGAGAGGCAGGCAGAGAGAGAGGAGGAAGCAGGCTCCCCGCTGAGCAGAAAGCCCGATGTGGGGCTTGATCCCAGGACCCTGAGATCATGACCTGAGCTGAAGGCAGAGGATTTAACCACTGAGCCACCCAGGCACCCAAGGATAAGTCCTCTTTGTAGAAGAACTACAATTAGGAACTGTGTGAGGAATGAAGGAAGTGGACAATCACCATTAGGATGCCACAGTAAGCATTTCCTCAGGCAAGATCCACAGACGAATGCCAAAATTAGTGGATGAAACTTTAGGATAATTTACTTAGCTTTAAAGTATCTTCCCTCAAATACTTTAATTATTGTGGTGATTTTAGCATTTGACCATAAATTCTTTGATAGTCTCACCTGCAGAGTGAGAGGCTTAATTTCCATCCCCTTGAGTGTGAGCTAGACTTAGTGATTCCCTTCCAACAAAGAGTATTGAAAAAGAAGAATTATAACTTAGCAATGGAGAATCCTATGGAACATGAACTTAATCAAGATCAACACTGCTAGTAATAACATGTGTTGAGCACAGATCTTGAAAGTGAGAAGGTTGGATCTTCATCTACTACTAACATGAAGTGAGAAGAGCTAAGAGACTACTGCAATTAGTCTATATGAGAAATCACTGACCCTGAGCAAGAAACTTAGCCTCTCTATATGAGTCCAAAAATGGAAATTATATTGTTTTACTGTTACCTGAAATTTTATATGACTAAAGCATAGCAGTAGATAGCAGAATGATATAATATTTAAATAAAAATTTAGTATGCACTTTCTATTTGCAAAAGCAAAACGAAATAAAAACATTTGAATGAACCTATCTTAAAGGGGTGTGTGTGTGTCTGTGTGTGTGTGTGTGTGTGTTGAGATTGGTAGAATAGGAGGTGGGACAGAGAACAGAAATTAAATAAGACGAATTCTCCAGGACATCCCAACTCCAGATATACAAATGCAAAACATCAGCAATGATTAAATAAAGTAATAGACTATAACAAGGCCCCCTGGTTATATAGCTTCACCATCCTATATAATTAGAATTCCCTCATTTGTTACATTGAGGAAGATACATAATAATATACCTACAGGTTAAAAAATAGATGTAATTCCTACTAATCCATTTACACATTGACCTTCATTCTATGTGACCACCCATTGCCTTATAGAATCTTAGATCTAGTCACATTCTGATAAACTACCTCAGGCAGGTCAAAGCCTTCCTTGAGAAAAATGTATTTCCATTGCCATAAGCTGCCCTTCTGTTTGAACATCACTTTGCTAATATTACTCCCTCTCCTTGATCTAAACTTATCCTCCTTCTTTCTAGAAATACATCTTTATGATTTTATCTATATATTTTATTATAACTCTAATTGGTTTTTCCAACTTGGCAAGATCTCTCACATTGTTTTATAAAGAAGCTTTTCCTTGAGGCTCAGTTTTAATATATGAGCCACAGAGCAAATACTTGCTATTAGCCACATTCCAAATGGAAGAATGCTAAAATATACCATAAAATACAGCTAAGTAAACATGTTGATATTCAGATTTTAAAAAGTTGAAGTATAAGGGAAAGCAAATATTGTAAAATTAAAAAACAATAATAATAATCAAAATAATCACTTATCATCCCATCAATGTAAGACTTTGAAGTATTTTGTTGCTGATTCTCTAGTGAAATGTCTGCATCTTCTTCCATTAAAGGTTCATTTACAAAAAAATAACGTAAAAATTTATATAGAGATCATTTCAGGTAAGTAATTTACCTGAGTGCTTATAATATAGTCAGTAATACTTCAGTCAGGAAAGAAAACGTTAATGGAATAGAGCCTTTTTATTCTACCTAACGGATATTTCTCCCTCTAAATATGTTTTAGCAAAGCACTAGAAACAAATTATCACAATGCTACATATTGAGATTCAGTGAACAGGTGTGTATGAGCTCTATCCTTGATGAAAATAACTAGAAAATGACTTCCTTATTTAATTGATAACTTACCAGTGAGGTTTTAAAATTTCAGCAATTTTTGTTTCAGAGGAAATGAAGAAGAATTTCAGCGAATGATTTAGAAAAAAAGGACAATAAGCTTTCCCTTACTGTTTTTCCCCCTACTGTTTTGATTACACCGTCATAGAAGAATAATTTAATGAGATATTGATTTTTCTTACATTTCTGATGTAATCCCTTCTCATTTCTTTCTCCAATAAGACAGCCCCGCTTGGAGAAGTTTGTGTGTAGTAGGTCATCAAAAAGATGACGCTTGGTTGATGTGTCAGGGTTAGGTGGGGACAGCAGAAAGTAAAAAGGGAAAGGAAGAAATAAAGTAAGAGAAATGGGAAAGATTCCGAAGTCTGAGTAAGAAACAGAATTAGGTGGAGTAAAATATTGGTATCTTTTAGCCCCACAGAGACAGCCTTGAGGAAGTCAGTCTCAGGATCAAAGGAGATGGCTATATGCAGAATCCAGATGAGCTAGACTCTGGTCCCAGGGCTCAGAATGTCTGCAAAGATGCTTATGTCAGAATAATGGAAACAGAGTTGCTGAATTGTGTGGAACCACAAGGGCTTAGAGAGTAAGGATGTTATCAGTGGGATATATGAAATATGAAAGAACTCTTGCCTTGCTTATTAGTAGTCATACTTCCCTCATGAATTCTTGGGCAATCCCAAGGTATGAGAATACTACAGCCTCCACTCCTGTCTCATAAAGCACTTTGGCATTATCTAAGCATTTGAGTTTGGCAAGTAAGATTCAGGAGGTCTTCACGTGTTTATATGGTCACAAATTCACTTTCCAAATTTTTCTTACTATTTCTTATGCTTCACTGATCGGTATATAAACACCTTAGACAGTCATCGTGGTTCTGTTAAATCCAGATTTCTTCTTGTCCATAATTTATCAACTTGTTTTCTAAAACTTTAAGAGTTCCAATTCCAACACACACACACACACACACACACACAGAGAGAGAGAGAGAGAGAGAGAGAGCCTGTACAGCTTTTGTCCTAAAGGTCCTGCGCATGGACTACGTGGATTCCTTTCTCTTCAAACTAATGTGAGCTAACAATTGGAGGCCAGTTTATGTCCTTGCAGTGGTGTACTTCCATCCATTTTAAAGTTAATGCAGCGTCTACAAAGGATTTTTCTTCCTTGTACTAGCACTTCCTGGTTTAAGAAACAATGAAAGAAAGAAAGAAAAAGAGGAAAGAAAGAAGAAAGGAAGGGAGGGAGGGAGGAAGAGAGGAAGGAGAGGAGAAAAAAGAAAAAGAAAGAAATCAAATCATTTTTTTAACATTAATAGTGTATTTTTTTCCTTTTAGAGATTTATTTATTTGAGAGAGAGAAAGAGAGAGAGAGAGAGCAAGGAGTAGGGGCAGAGGGAGAGGGAAAGAGTCTCAAGCAGACTCCCTGCCAGGTGGGCATCCGGACTCGGCTTGATCTCACCACCCCGAGATCATGACTGGAGACCTGAAATCAGGACTCGGACACTTAAGTGACTGGGCCACCCAGCCACCCCAGTGTTGCTACTTTCAAAAGAAAGACAGAAAAGAGAACCAAAGCGTACCACTTTAGAATATCACTAATTCATAAAGAAAGTAAAAGAGAAAGGAATAGGGAACTACAAAACAGCCAGAAAACAATAAGATAGCATCAAGTCCTTATCTATCAATTATTACTTTAAATTATTACTTTAAATTGGATTAAATTCTCCCCTCAAAAGGAATAGAGCGACTGACTGGGTACAAAAACAAGACTCAACTGTGTGCTGTCCACCAGAGACTCACTCCAACTTGAAGGACACACATAGGCTTAAAGTGAAGTGGGGGTTGGAGATACTCCATGCAAATGGAAAGCAAAAGAGAGCAGGGGTAGCTATTCTTGCATCAGGCAAAATCAACTTAATAAATAATAAAGAAAAGAAAAATCATGTAACGAGTTCAGAGAGTTGATCACTAGTACAAAGTACCAATAATAAAATTAAACTCATAGTCATCTTGGAAGAGTAAGTAAAGCTCATAAACAAAAGAATTATTGGTAGATTTGTGTAAGAAAATGTGCTTTTGTAATTTAATTGCATGTCTTCATGCAATTAAAGAGGTAACTAATCATTTGCCAACTGACCTATTTTCGGTATTGAAAAATTCCCTTCTAATATATCAATATATAATGAAAAGACAGCATATATATAGAGAGAGAGGACACAGGTTCCAGAGCCAGCTGGCTCTGGGACTGAATTTTCTACTTACATTACCTGCTTTACTAGACTGCAAAACAGAAAAAAAAAAA
>NC_081559.1:21137844-21220298 GCF_022355385.1 Mustela nigripes | reverse complement strand
AAAGAAAGAAAGAAAGAAAGAAAGAAAGAAAGAAAGAAAGAAAGAAAAGAAAAGAAAAGAAAAAGAAATAATGGGCACCATCACCCCCACTAAGGGGCAGTCTCCCAGCTCTTTCCCCAGATCCGTCCTTCCCTTCTTCCAGAGTGATAGAATTATTTGCTTACATGTCTCCCAGACATTTTAAGCCCCCAAGTGGGTCCCAGTTTTGTGCTGATTGACCATCACCAACCTAACCTGCTCTAATACATTCATTTGCAGAACTGTGGCATAGAATATTTAGAATTGTTAATGTGATTAGCCATAATAATTTATAATATGCTATTTCTTTATATGTAAGCCATTATTCTGTGACAGTATAGCATTTACTCTGTGGTAAGTTGTAACTTATTTCTACTGCTCATTTCCTAAATAAATTTGTTTATCATGAAGATTTTTTTTTTTTTTTAAAGAAAGTTAACCTTAGAAATTAAATGTAAAAAGAGGCTGTGATCCTGTGTAAGTGTCAGAATGGATGATCTTGACCCTTGGATTCCAGATGGATCATTTAAAAAAATCCTGCCAATTGTTGTCTAATTTCATACTGTGCACTCCATCTGTTAGCTCACTTGCTCTGGTTAGGGGCTGCTTATCTGGCTTATTCTCTACCACTCCACAGAGACAAAACTCAACTGACATAAACACATATTTTGTGTAAGCATATGTATTTACAATGTACATTAGAAGAATTCAAGGACAGATTATAAGGAAAATAATACATTTTAAAATAAAACATTATTAAAATCTAGCTTACCAAAAAGTCTAGGAAACATAAACAAACAAACAAACAAAACAGACTAACAAACCGGAACTAAATTTTTGGAGGAGATATTCAGCACTTGTTTATTCATTTAACATTTAGGTTAAAATTCAGATCCAGAACAATAATGCATTTTAGCCTAAAAGCTATTAAATCTGTAATAAAAGCTCTTAATGAACATATAGTCAAAAGACACCAGAAATGTCATCTAGAGTTACTAAGTCAGTCCCTAAAAGGCAATCAGATTTGGGTTTAAAACCCTAATTTGGTGACTCAGCTCAGAGTTTCATTCAAAATTATATCATATGATAAAACCCATTGTTTCAAGAGCTTAAAGGCAATTTCCACAAATGCATATGCCTCTTGTAGTATTATAAATATTAAAATACATGTGCCTGGGTGGCTCAGTCAGTTAAGCATCCGACTCTTGATTTTGGCTTAGATCGTGATCTCAGGGTTGTGAGCTCGAGCCCCATGTGAGGTTCTACGCTCAACGCAGAACCTGGTTGGGATTTTTCTCTTTCCATCTGCCACTCCCTCTCACCCTTTCTCTCTCCTTCTCTGAAAGTAAATAAAATCTTCAAAGTTTTTTTAAATAATTAAACAAAGGGAATACGCTTCCATGCTAGACAGTGACATCTTTAATTTTCTGCATCCTCATATTACCTGGCACGTAGGGACTGCCCCATTAATGTATGCTGATCTTAAGCAGAAACCATATAGTTAAATCCATGATGTTCACTAGGATGATGAATGAAACATAGGGTAGCAGATTAAAGGGTGACATAGTTATTCTTGCTGTTTACTATTTATTTTAGCAACGTCTGCAAGGTTCTGGACCTGCTTCAAATTCTGCTCTATGATCAGATATGCAATTTCAGTACAGACAGTAAGTATTAGAACGGAGTATGAACACAATTCAAAAGCCTAAATTGCGTATTCTTATGTCACCATTGTAGAATGTATTTTAAAGGACTCCTGAAAAACAGCACTCGTAAGGTTACAGTTGCTACTACTTTTTCTCCCTTCTCAAACATTCCTCTTCCAGCGTCAATCTTCAACTCGCACATAGTTAGTGAGTCATTCAAAGTGCAAAATCTATTTTATTGGAAAAGGGAAATCTTTAGGCATAAAATTTGTTCAGAAAGAAATCTTTTCATATAAAACATAACCAAACCAAGAGAGTGCCAGGTATAGTGAGGATACAGCTTTGTCCATTACTGGAATCAACAGTGACATTTACAACAGACAGAGGTTAATGATGAGAGGTGAGACAGTAAGGAAGATAGAATGTTTGACTGGGAGCTATTGTGTTGGTTCAGGTCCAAGGATTCCTACCTGAACTCTATAGGGCTGCAAGTAGAGGTCTCTCTTCACCCTGGAATAAACTACTTTGTTGCCCAAGTGAAAATGTTTCCTAGCTGTTGATGCACTATAAGGCTTTGGTGCCCAGAAGATGTGTCAGAAGACAACACCCTTGCCAACAATTTCAGTGATTTCCTAGAGAGTACTGGCTGCAGTCATCATCACCAGTGGACCAAGCTGATCTTGTTAGCGGTGGTCAGGAATTGGAACCAGCATGGGGTAGCATAGTCGCTGATGTGGTAATAGAAATACTCTTCATGAACCCAAAAGAAATATGACCAAGGACTCCAAGAAACAACACTGTAAGAATCTGAGAACTTTTCATCAATGATTGATTGGCAGATCGAGGTAAAAACTGGTGACACATTGGTTTCTATAAAATAAATGGACATTTGTGCATTCGGCCAGAGGACAAGCTAGAAAATCTGGGGCAAATGGTCTCTGTTAAAGAGTTTTCAAAATTATGGCTTGAGAAAGAAAATAAGCAAAGGAAAAGAGTCAGACATTACCGTATGGTAATACTCCGTTAAGAAAAGAGCAGAGAACTCAAAGCACTAAAATACTGAAAACTCAACAACATATCTAACTTAAATATTATCAGGGAACTCCAAATTCAAAAATATAGAGAAAATAAGAAGCAGTTAACAATTAAAACAATTGAACAATTAAAAGTATGTTAATCTCCAGATAAGCTTCAATCAAGGTTTAGCTGGGGTTATAGCTGAGAAACCCCAAATGTGATTCCAGCATATAATATTATCAAAGAAAGGATTTGAGCATGCAAAATGTTTTATTTTCTCTGAAATATAACAGGGACTGCTTTCCCTGTATTTTGAACACATACTTCAGGGCATTCTGCTGGACTCACAGAACTATTATGAATCATTCGTCTCTGAATGGTCTGGGACCTCAGCAGCAAAGGTTGGTATGATAATAAATGGAATGAACCTCCAGGCACTGGTACAATGTACAATCAGAACTTCTGATGTGCCTTTAGTTTAGTAAAATAGAGGGTCCAAGAGTCCCAACTTAAAAATCTTCATATTTCCTTTAGGCCTCAGATGGATCTTGAAGCACATTATCACTGACTCACTTTTTCCAGCCGCACATCGTGCTGTTGAGTATGACCACTAGCACTCAGATGGATGTCATATTCTCCATACACATTTTATAATTTACAAAAAGCTATTAAAATAAGACAATGCTTATTGTTAGAACAGCTTTAGGTTCACAGCAAGATCAATAGGAAGGTACAGAGTCTTCATATACTCCATGTCCCCATACTTTCATATCCTCCCCCAGTAACAAAATCTCAGTTCCAAGA
Source organism: Mustela nigripes (assembly GCF_022355385.1). Lineage (NCBI taxonomy): Eukaryota > Metazoa > Chordata > Mammalia > Carnivora > Mustelidae > Mustela > Mustela nigripes. Next base: position 21,216,813 of record NC_081559.1, on the reverse strand, counting down.
GGATAACATTTGCTATAATCAGTGAACTTACGCTGACTTATTCTCACCTGAAGTCCATAGTTTACCTGAGGACTCATTCTTAATGTTATATACTATATCAGTTTTAACAAATGTATAAAGAAATTTATCCACCATCGTAGTATCATATAGAATAGTTTCATTGCTCTAAAAATCCTTGTGTTTTGTCCATTAATCTCTTCCTCCCTCCTATCCCCTGGTAGGCACCAATCTTTTTGCTATTTCCATAACTTTGCCTGTTCTGAAATGTCCCAGAATTGGAATCATACAAATATGCAGACTTTTCCCATAAGCTTCTTTCACTTAGTAATATGCATTTAAGTTTCCATCATGTCTGTTCATGGTTTGATCGCTCATTTCTTTTGAACACTACATAATATTCCACTGTGTGGATGTAACACAGTTTATTCTCCATTCACCAACTGAAAGACATGTTGGTTGCTTCTAAGTTTTGACAATTATAAAAGAGCTGCTATATACATACATGTGCAGGTTTTTGTGTGAACATAAGTTTTGGAAACTTTGGGGATCGATACCAGGGAACACAATGACTAGTTCATATGGTAAGAGAGTATGTTTAGTTTTGTAAGAAACTACCAAACTATATTCCAAATGGGGCATTTTGGATTTCTCCCAGCACAAATGAGACTTCTTTTTGCTATACGCCCTCATCAGTATTTGTCATCATCTGTATTTTGGATTTTAGCAATTCTAATAGGTGAGTAGTAGCATCTCACTGTTGCATTAACTGGCAATTTCCTAATGACATATGATGTGGGGCACATTTTCTTATGCTTATTTGCCATCTGTATATCTTCTTTGTGGCATCTGTTCGATCTTCTGCCCATTTTTAATTAGGTTGTTTATTAACTTACTGTTGAGTTTCGAGTATTCTTTGTATATGTTGGATAGCCATACTTTATCCAATACTGTTTTACAAAAATATCATCTCCCAGTCTGTATTTGTTCCTGTAATTGTCTCATCCCTTCTTTAGACTCATCCTGCCTTTTTATAATCAAGTTTGTTTTTGAAGTAAAGTCAACAAAAGCAAAAATAATAAAAACATAAAATATCTCCTAATGCATCACTTTTCTAGTCTTACTCACAGAGAGACACACTTTCAAATATCCCATTCCTGACATCAAATCTTTCAGCTACTGGAAGGTCATGTATTAAATTGTAATTTTCACTTTAGATTATCCTCTACCATTCCTCTACGGAATTCTAGTTTCTTGAAAATCAACCTCTCTCTAATAAGGGTGTGGTTCAGAAGGGAAATGCAGATACTATGGGTTTGCTATTGAACTAAGTGAGGCCATGCAGAATGGCAGAAAGAACACAGACTATGAAGTTGAAAGACTGGCATCATTCTCACCTCTGTACCTATTGACATTGGGATTCTTGGGCAAATCTCTCAACATCTTTACACCCCTATTTCCTTATCCAAATAGGAATTCAAATAACTTCACACGGCAAGGCACAAATATGTGCCTATCCTAGAAGCTGTAAAATGCCATAAATTTTTAATTATGATTATTATAAATACATAATAATGTGCCCCTAAAAACATTTTCTAGGCCAGCTGATTTTGCATTATAACCCTTCTCCCCAAAATATAGGATTTCTTTTGTCATGTTTGTTGGCCTGTGACTGGCAAGCAATTACAGTGAGTAATTCCATTTTAGGAGAAGATAATAAAACGTGATATCGTAACTACCCACAGAGCTTCAAAAGTATTTATGTTTCCTCTAATAACCTGGTATGATGCTGTTAATCTTGAGAAAGGCTCCCTGGCAGGTGCTGGGGAGCTGAATCTTCATATTCTCTCAATGTTTGCTGACTCTTCCACAGGGAAGGATCCAAGCTATTAAAATGCAATGGCCTTGCTCTATTTTTAATTACATTTAGTTTATTAGAGGAACAATCAGATGCATAATACTGGGAACAGGCTTCCCCCATTACCTGAATGAAGGCTTAGAACATTTTATCATTTACAAAATGGGTCATAGGGAGCCATTCCTTCACCTCTCTTCACTGAGAGAAGCTAAAACACAATTTAAAGGAGTAAGAGAAATGTACCACTTCTGCAGGCACCTAATTCTTCACTGATAATTTTCCCTTCCATCCAGTTAAACTTTTTGTTCTAAAACTCATCATTATAACCTTTATGTAAATAAGTAGCTGCTGGCCAGCTAAACATAAGGATGAAACTCCAAACTGCTCTCTTCTGTATCAAGTACAGAGTCTCCATAAAATAAACCATAATTCTGTAATATGTAACATTTCCTTCAAAAGAACTCTGCAGGTGATAAGGTATCAATACACATAATTCTCACAATTCTGAAGAAAACAGATTGCATTCCTTGGTTGGCCAAATCAACACCTTTCAATACATGGCATTATAAAAGCTGTAATTTCATGCATTATTATGTGCAAATAGAATTTTAAAATACCTTCCATTTTATGTATAAAGAAGGGTATATACCATAGAAAAAGAATAATATATTCCTGACATTTATCATAAAGTTGTTCTCCAATCCCATTTGTGAACTCAGTCTATATTTTGGGCAAATGGCCATTATCATTAATCACCTAGAGCAGCCAGAACATGGCAGGTTGTGAAATGTAGATTATCTTTTTTTTTTCTCCCTTTCTATTTTGAGAGTAGGATTGTGTTATAGTTTTCAAACATTGTGTAGGACTATTGCAACATTGAAAGCACAGGTGCAAACAGAACAAATGATTAAAGAAAGTATTAAAGAATAGGACCATGGAGGAATGCTTGATTTTGAAAGTGCCAAACATTAGGGTTATGTGTTTATTTTGTTTTGTTAGTAGTAAAATACTACTCTAGTAGACATTCTGGTTCTTCCTTAACCCAGGAATTCCTATTTAAAAAATAGTCAATGACCACCTTAATAAATTGAATTGTATTTAAAAACAGGGGGAAAATCATTACTGATGAAAGATGACTTCTATTTTTTCCAACCTTGGAACCATGAAAAAAAATTATTGAATATGCTTAGATTTTTGATTTGTTTAACTTTGATTTCCTCTAGATTTTGTAGAAATGTTCTGGTTTTTAAAGATTTTATTTATTTATTTGACAGACAGAGATCATGAGTAGGCAGAGAGGCAGGCAGAGAGAGAGAGAGGAGGAAGCAGGCTCCCTGCCAAGCAGAGAGCCCGATGCGGGACTCGATCCCAGGACCCTGAGATCATGACCTGAGCCAAAGGCAGCGGCTTAACCCACTGAGCCACCCAGGCGCCCAAAATGTTCTGGTTTTGATATCTTATCTTCTTCCAATCTTTAAGAATAGAATGACAACAAATGAGGGGAAATTAAGCTAAGTAGAGAGATATTTGTAAAAAATACATTTACCATATATTTTAATAACAGCCAAAAGCAACTAATAAATATTCCTATAGAGTCCACTAATGCATTCAATGAATATGTATGCAGTCTACTATATACAAGGCAATGTCATCCATTGGAAATAAAGTAAGGGGAAAATAGAGTTCCACTCACTGTGGAGCTTATAAACTCAAAGGGGACAAAAAAAAAAAAAACACATGTTGATAAGTGTTAAATAAAATAAATAAAAAGGGCTATTGAAATTATAACAGATTAACCTGTGTATAAGCCCTGAGGGGATAAAGCACGGGGCTTCTTGAGGAACTGAAAGAAGGCAATGTGTCTACAGCTTAAGGGTAAGGAACACTAGATGAAGTTGGAGAAGGAGGCAGTGGACGCTCACACAAGGCTCTAAGGTTTATATGATGTATTTGGGATTTCATAAGAACAATGAAAGGACTTTAAAATTCTTTAAGGAAAAGAATGACTAAATTAGCTTTTATAAAGATTATTCTGGCTTCGTTATGGGAGACAGAGGGAGAGCAGATTTGTTTACATAGATTCCTTCTAGTGAAGAACAGCAAATTCCCCCACTGTGCCAGTGTCAGGTGATAATTCCATGAAGATATATCATCTTTGATATGATTTTCTAAGACTTCTGCTACCTATATGAAGTAACAGTGGCTTTTAAAATGCTGTTCAGTGAAACCAGATTAAGCATACAGAATAGAAATATTTTAATGAAACTGAAAAACAAGACTTAGCTGCTATTTGATGTGGGTTGAAAGAATAGGAAAAGTCAAGAATAGTCCAGCTTTCCTACTGAGGGCCCAAGAGCCATTAGATCATCCTAGAATAAGAGGTGGTTGTGGGAATTCTTGTGTTTGGCCCTATGAGTAATATAAAAAACTGGAAGACAGGTCCTGGACCTCACAAAATTAGTTAAATGTCTGAATCCAAATTCTAAAAACAAAATAGACTGTTTAAGAGGTAAATGCTTCCATACTGAGTTTATGGATAATTCAGCAAGCCCTGAATGAGCTGAAGTAGTTAGAAAAGGAACACTATGGAAAGTATATCACTTGATCTGTGTCTTAATGAAAGGACTCTGGAATTGAGTGAAGGGGCGGTGGATAGTTACCTGTAATTAGAGTACAGGGTCCCATGGAACAGAAAGGGTTATTGGGATGAACAGTCTTGCCAGATTCTGGATGGCCTTCAAAACCAGAAATAGAAATTCAGACTTCATATAATAGATATTATGAAATGATAATAGCAGGAAATTTGATGTTCCTGCTGATGGTAGTAAGTAATAAGCTAGAGTTGACTGGCAGAAAACCAGATGAAAGGCAACGAATGCAGACCGTATGGCTGTGTCAGAATTCTAGGCATAAACTGACACATTACTGGACCACAGAAATGGTAGTAGAAATGGACAGGTAAGCTAATTACTTTAAAAAATATATTGTTAATTATCTCAACTGAACAGAAACCAATACAAAAGTGAGAAAAGGAGCTTCTATGCACCTACTACCCCAGCTTTATCAAATCTTACTAGTATTTTTTATTTGTTTCTGATCTTTTTTCCAAAATTTTTCAAAGATATACAACTGATATTCCACTTACCTTTTTCAAAAGACTACTACTGTAAATTGAGTTTTACCAGTTCCATGAATCTATGCATATTTTTACTGCATATTTAAAGTACTGTAATTTAGCATTTTATTGGTTTTTATACTTTATACAAATGACAGAAAACAGTATATATTATTCTGCAACTTACTCTTTTCCACCAAAACTATATATTTGACATTTCACCATGTCGATAGATGATGCTTTTTCTTTTTAGACACTGTATAGTTTTATGCTACAATTAGAATATGATTTAGGTTTACTTTCTTCATTGATAGTTATTTAGAATATTTTCAGTTTGGGTTATCAAAAGTAGTGCCAAACATTCTTGCATCTCATTTCACAGAGATTTTTAAGCATTTTTTCTATGGATGTACCAAGAAGTAGAATTTGCTCATTGTTTGATAAAAGCATCTTCACATTTATTAACTATTGTTGACTTAATCTCCAAAATGGTAGTTTCTATTTTCACCAAATGCACTATGTGTTAGTGGATATATCCACTAATTTTTTTTTCATAATTGCAAAGCTGTAGGCCTATTTTCCCAATTTGGCTTGCCCCTTTAGAAATTGTGATTGAATGTGTATCTGTTTTCTTTAACTGTTAGCAAATTTTCTTTATCTTATTTAAGAATCCTGTTTTATTTAGAGATATTCAACTAAACTTAGCAGTTGATATTTAGCACCTTAATCTACCTGAAAATCATGTTGGTGTGTGGTGTGAGAAAGACATCTGATTTTACTTTTTCTGTCACTATGTATAACAGAACTTACTATTTCCCCCTTTTGTTAAAAGATCTTATTTATTTATTTGACACAGAGAGAGAGATCACAAGTAGGCAGAGAGGCAGGCAGAATAAGGGGGAAGCAAGCTCCCCGTTGAGCAGAGAGCCCAATGTGGGGCTCGATCCCAGGACCCTGAGATCATGACCTGAGCTGAAGGCAGAGGCTTAACCCACTGAGCCACCCAGGTGCCCTGATTTCCCCTCTTTTTATAATGCTAACACTGATATATATTAAATCATTTTATATGTGTGGCTCTGTTTGTAGATCCTTTATTTTGTGCCATTGGTGTATTTTCCTAATTCCACAATTCTAATTATTATAGTGCTTTGGTACATCTGGATATCTAGGAGACCAATTTCTCCTATCTTGTTCTTCAAAATTGTTATTTCTTATGCCTATTTCTTTTAATATGAATTTCAGGGGTGGCATTACTAATTCTATAAAAAATTGTTAATTACAGCTAACTTAAATTGCTATGCCAATTTGAAGAGAACTAGTATTTTGACAATACTGATATTTTTCAATCCAAATACAGATAGAGTTTTCTCCATTTATGTATGTCTTTTATGGCCCTTGTAATTATTTTATAATTTTGTTCCCAGAGGCTTGAACGTTTTTAGTCAGGCTAGTTCCTGGGAAACATCACTTTTATTACTATTGAGAACTGAAGTTTTAGTCTCTATATGTTCCAATTAGTTTTGTCTTTGTATTATAAGGTTTTTGTATGTTGAGTTTGTATCTTGAAACCTAAATCCTAAAAACTTATTAGAAAGTATCAACTCTCTAATAAATTGTATCTTGAAACCTAAATCCTAAAATCTTATGAGAAAGTATCAACTCTCTAATAAATTCTGAGTGTGAAGATTATTTTGAATATTCTATGAAAATAATCATATTACCTACAAATAAGAATAGCTATATCTCTTCCAACTTTTCTCCTCACATAGTTTTTATATTTTGAATATAATGAAAATAATTTCATATATTACTAGTTCACTCTAATTTTATTGTGGTTACTAATACATTAGGCTTATCTCTACTACCTTACTTTGTGTTTTCTTTTTATTTTCCTTTATCTTTACTTCTCCTAAATGGGTCAAAAAAATTTTCACACCAAGGAAACTTCTTAATTAAACTACAGAAACAATGATTATGTGACCATAAAGATACATAATGTCCTAAGTACTTACAAAGTTACAAGCCATTAGCTTCCTTAACACTTTCCCTATATAAGTTTGTACATGAAGATGATCAGATTTGCCATTGAGGGGAGGGCAGAAAAAAAAGGTGTATTCATCATCAGCTAGAGGTACTCACTGTATGTTCCATTATTTACATGAAGACCCAGGTGACTGGAAGTGCAGCTGTCAGGCATTTTAATAAACTGGATAGCCATTTGTTTCTGCATGACAAGGCATCTTTACAAAGGGGAGAAAAGGAATAAACAGGAAACAGACAGGCACTCTTTGCACTGCAACACACTATCTTAACAGCTAACCAGCTTTACTCATCTGCTACACAACTGCACCTAGTGCACAAAAATACACAAGAGAAGAGATGAGAACTGTGTCTGGTAAACAATCCTTTCAAAAAATCAAGTCTTTTAACCTGAAAAGTCTTTATACAAGTTTGGATTCATATTACCATTTAGAGCTGAAGGTAAATAATATATACAAACAGATTTACACCAACTTTTGTAGGATTTTAATTTTAAGGAATGAAGGCAATGTTGAGTTAACCTCTTGACACCTTTAGGCTTTGTGGAATGGCTGTACGTGTTTCTTTAAAAGCCAAGGAAACCACAGATTAGGCTATCAATCTGTTAAATTTCAAACCAAAGAAGGCAGCACTCGATTAAACTAAAAGGAAAATTTACCTTAAATAGCCAAGCTAATAGTGAAGCTGGTCAGTCACTTCACTAAATTATGAGAAATCTGAGTAACAGCAACAAAATGGCGCATAAAATGAGACGAAGCTTAGAACAAGTAAAACATTAGATAAAAATGTCACAAAATAACCTTTTCAATAGCCAGTAGCTTGTTCCAAGGACTCTTCTCATGGATGGGTATGTGGTCTTTCCTCCCAAGACTTCTGATAGTTATGTTGCTTGTCAACACAGCATTTGTTTAAGAGGATACTACTCCTTGCTCCCCAGGAGATTTAGGAAGACTTTAAGTGTACCTGGACTTGGATTCCCCCTTGGCCATGGGTGAGAGAGTCCTAGGCCTAGACCTGGACCTGGAATGCCAGCGAGATCTGAAGATGGACAAGGACTTGGACTTGAATCTTCACACTGATCTGGACTTGGAGGTTGACCACAATGTTGAGCCATGGTGTGGTATGAGTCCAACAGGTGGCCAGAGTGTGCCATCTGCACAAATGGTTCAAAATTCAGTAGTATTATTTATCTTTCTATGGTAGGTGGACTTTACAATGACCCTCAGTGATCCTAACTCCTATATTCATGTCTAATTTATGTCATCACTTCCCCCTGATTCCTCTCTAATGAGTATAACACAACAGAAGTAATGGATATCACTCTCAAGAATAGCTAACCTAGGGGCACCTGGGTGGCTCAGTGGGTTAAGCCTCTGCCTTCGGCTCAGGTCATGATCTCAGGGTCCTGGGATTGAGCCCTGCATCGGGCTCTCTGCTCAGCAGGGAGCCTGCTTCCTCCTCTCTCTGCCTGCCTCTCTGCCTACTTGTGATCTCTCTCTCTCTCTGTCTAATAAATAAATTAAAAAAAAAAAAAAAGAATAGCTTACCTAAAAAGATTGTGGCTTCTGTCTTAGAAGTGCGCTCTCATTCTTTTTTTAGAATGCTCACTTTGGGGAGACCCAAGTGCCGTGTGATGAGATAGCCCTGTAGAGGGGCCCAGGTGAGTAAGTTTGAAAGATCTTCCAAAGCCTACTAATGGCCATGTTAGAAGTGGTAAGATTCATCAAAGGTGGGGAAAAACAGACAAGGGAGTAGAGACTACTGGCCTGAAAGAGTTGAAATAGTAATGATCTTTGGATTTGGACTAGGTAGGAAGAAAAATGATGACAGGATGTTTCAGATAAATATGGAACTGAAATCTAAAAGACTCTTTGAAGAGACTGGGAGGTACTACATGAACAAGAATAATAAAAGCAATCCACATATGAGAAAAGGTTTAAAGATGGGAAAGCAAATACGTTTAAGAAGAATTTTAAAACCAAGAGGAAAGATCTTACTGCAGAGGAAAATTATGTGATGTGAAATGCAATACTAGGCACTATGTATCAAAAGGTTGACATAGTCAAACTTATTTAGCTCTTTAAATTAAAGACTTTATGCAAAAGTTGATCTATTGAAATATCTGCTTAATTTTTGAGTTCTGTGGTAACTGAAAAAGCAACAAAATGTTTGGTTTACTTTTAATTTACTTTTTTTTTTAAAGATTTTATTTATTTATTTGACAGAGAGAGGGATCACAAGTAGGAAGAGAGGCAGGCAGAAAGAGAGGGAGGAAGGGAAGCAGGCTCCTTACTGAGCAGAGAACCTGATGTGGGGCTCGATCCCACGACCCTGAGATCATGACCTGAACAGAAGACAGAGATTTAACCCACTGAGCCACCCAGGCGCCCCTTTATTTACTTTTTAAATCCAAATCACTTCCATAATATTTTGAAGTTTGTGACTAATATTAGATTTTTTTCTTAATGAAAATAATTATGCCCTTAATTTGTTTTTTAGTAAAGAGTTTGTGGAGAATTTGGAAATATAAAAGGTGTGTGTGTGTTTGTGGGCTTGTATACACAAATTTTTTTGGAAAAAAAGATTTGTGTTCTTTTCTAAAGGAATCATAATAAACCAAGTGATTATTTCTTGAAACATAACATTGCAATCTAATGAGATGTTTCATTGCTGCTAAAGTCAGTTTATGAAAAAATGGTTGTGACAGAGAAAAATGGTAATTTCTAAATTAGAATCTTGCATAAACCATTTTAAACCAATCAATTGTTTCAATTAAAACCTTCAGTTCTCATTTAAATCACAAGTTCTCATAAGCAAATGCAATGTTTTCCTTTCATGTTATTCTTTTTTTAGTTTAGCCCATCCACTATATCCCTAATAGGTCTGAATTCAATCAATTGTTGTTTTTATAATAATACAAGTTCTCATAGCATGACACCTTTCCTACACTGAAAAAAAAAGCTATTTTTTAAAATAGAAAAATGACATTCTAGTTCATAAATTTCATGATTATTTTTATTTTTGTTAACCATATATTGAGTATGTATATGTGTGCATGTTTGAACATTTTGCATTATTTGCATTGTCCAAGAAGATCACATTGTATAATCTAAGCAAAACAGACCAACACCTGTCACCTTAACAGTAATAATCTTCAGCTTAATAGCAGAATAAAAAATATGATATCATGAAAATTGGCTGACAACACCCTCGTTGCAAAAATAATTGTGCTGACTCTAAAAAACCTGGAATGTAATATTCCTGACAAAAAAGCTGGCATGTTGCATGTCCTTTGGCAAGTCAAATGACCTTCTGTACTCACAAGATATTAGTAATTTCTTAATAAAGCATAAAATCCTAACAGTAATTACAGTTTTGCTATTTTTACAATTTCTATTTTTCACTGGGTATATTTAACATGGTAGATTATGTGATATGCAAATTTTTATCCCAAGATATTTTTTCCCTGTTACTCAATCACTTCCCAGCATTATATGTACAAATAGGGAGTAATAGATAAACTATTCCTTTAACCGGATGACATTTCATAAAATTGACTTTGAATATTAGAGTGCCATGAACATAAGAATGTTTGCTTTATTTACGGATACCTCCCCCAAACCTAAAATAACGGCTGGCAAGTAGTAAATGCTCAAAAGATATTTATTGGATGAGTTGTTGAATAGAAAACAGTTGACTGGTAGTTGGACCTAAGTCATTATTCTTCTCGGGTCTCCAATCATCATTCAAAGTATACTATTAAATGTGTTTAAGTGGTATCTCAAAAAAACTTTAAAACTCTCCAAAACTCCAGCTTTAAACACTAAGGTAAGGGTGTAGCCTATGTGTGACGAACAACATGAAAGTTTGTCCTGTTTTTATGCTGTGAGAAGGGGATGTATTGTCATTTGTTATACAAGGAAAACAGTGTCTCTCATACTCCAAAAGACTGGCTACCACCTACTTCAGCGTATTAGTAAGAATTCTTCAATGTTAGGCTCAGTTAGGACTCCTTGGGTAAGCAGGGAATATTTTAAATCGTGTATGTATAATCACTTAGCCAAAGGCAAGCACAGAAAATGTGTTCATTTGCAATAAAAGTTGACCTACATTATTTGTGTTTAAATATGTAGAATGAAAAAAAAAAATGTAAAATGAAGGTACTGACTAACATGGAGTTTCATAACCCATAAAAATTCTCACTTAAGCATTTGAGAGATAATTCAGTTTTAGGGCCTTTAATTTACATATCTAAACTAAAATATTAAAAAAAATTTACATTAGTAAATTAAAATGTAAAAATTTTGGCATACAGAAGGAACTCATGAATAGTTACTGCTTACTAGGTGTATGATACTCTATACCTATGATTACCTATCTACTTATAAATCATCTATGTAGCTATTCATTATCTATTGAGAGAGACTGAAACAGAGACAGAGATGCAGAGACAAAGACACCACACCTACCTGTATTTTCTAAAGGTCAAACTAGCTTTCTTTTGATCATTTTAGCTAATCTGATGGACTAAGTATTCAGATATGAAATAAAAATCATACCTGTTCACTTACAAACAGTTCACTGGTGACAGAGAGTGACTACAGAATTGTATGCATCTCCGAATGTTTACTTACTCAATCAAAGGTCCAAACAATTCAGAAAGGGCCAACATAGCAGAACCTTGGAAAAAGAACTCAAAGAAATCAAAAATTAATTTTAGAGAAGCCCTCAATTTGACTACAGACTAAAATGAAATTCAATGACAACAAAGACAAGAGAAGATTGAGGAAAGAGGTGATTCAAAATGGGAAGAAGAGGGGCGCCTGGGTGGCTCAGGGGGTTAAAGCCTCTGCTTTAGGCTCAGATCATGATCTCAGAGTCCTGGGTTTGAGACCCACATCGGGCTCTCTGCTCAGTAGGGAGTCTGCTTACCCCTCTCTCTCTCTGCCTGCCTCTCTGCCTACTTGTGATCTCTGTCAAATAAATAAAAAATAAAATCTTTAAAAAAGAAAGAAAGAAATGGGAAGAAGAGCAGAACTCAGCGAGCCTAATCAAATACGAGTCCCAGATGTGAGTAATCAACACACAGTAATCAGCATGGAATTACATTGCATAAGAATGTGTTAGAACTGCTGCACAGCAGTGCTGGACTCTGTTCTCACAACTTCACTTCATCGGATGCTAATACCCTTTTAGAGTCCAAAGAAGACCATTTGTGGAAACTGAGTCTTTTCAATAATGATCCAGAGCTCCTAGGCACAACCCCAGACAGAATCTGCTATCAGCTTACACTTTCTGAGACCTGTACAGAGTCCTAGACCACGATATGTTACCCTTTTAAGAATTTGATATTTAGCTTCACTTTGCATTATACCTGAAAATGAGAATTTTTGTTGTGATTACATTAAATAAATATATATGAATTATTAAATTAGTTACTAGTATATACCAGTTGTTTAAAGCAAATAATGCTTTCCTAAAGGGATACTGTAAGCACAAGTATTTAAGATCTTAACTGAGTTACCCTTTGTGCAATGATGGAAAAGGCATAGTATCCTTGACAAACGTTGTTTAGTAACTGACCATAAGTTATTAGTCTCATCGGTTCCACAGAAAAAGATAAATTACTATGTAGTAGGGCCAAGGAAATAAGGACCCATCTTCCTTGAGGTTCAGCCTTAAGATCCTGTGACACAACAATGTCACCCATAAGAATATATCTTAAAGAAATAATCAATGAAGCTAGCAAATGTGTACAGATAAACATTCCAATGTTGTTCATAGTGGGAAAAAATGGAAATGAAATAGTTCCTCTAAACAAAAGAAATGTGATAAAATAAGTTGTACATACACATGATGGATGTAGCCACTAAAATGAAGCTTTTTAAAATTGTTAATGGCATGGGAAAATACTCACATATAAGGTTTAATGAAAAGTTTATTATACAAAGTCAATAGGATATAACAAGTTTGTTAAAAATATATGTATATGTAGTAAAATGTAATGCGCATGCAATAATAACTCTAAATTTTTTTGAAAATGTAATATTCTTCTTTCCTAGCAGTCTACTTTAGTTTCATGAATATAAAATATGTCCCAGTCGGGGCACCTGGATGTCTCAGTCACTTAATATCTGCCTTCGGCTCAGGTCATGATCCCAGGGTCCTAGGATCCAGCCCCCATTTGGGCTCCCTGCTCTGCAGGAATCCTGCTTCTCCTTCTCCTACTCCCCCTGATTGTGTTCCCTCTCTTGCTGTGTCTCTCTCTGTCAAAAAGTATAAATAAAATCTTAAAAAAAAAAAAAAAGCCGCAGTCATTACCTTGGAGAAATGTGTGAAGACAGTATTTAGCTGACTGTAAATGAAATGTAAATTATGTATATTTTTTAAGCGGTTTTGTCTCTAAATCCTTTTTTGGTTTTTTGGGTAAAAGTGTCATATCTGTTTAAAGGTTTAGAATATTCATTACCTGCATGTTCTGTTTATTCTCCTGGACAGAAATGTGTGTGTGTGTGTACGCAAACGTGAACGCACACACGCGCACACACAGTAGGCACCCATGTGCGTATGGGCACATATTTTTGTTTCAACGGTTACTCCCAGAAAATCTGGAATTGAGGTTTTGAAAACCAGAGAAAGAATATAGAGAAATACAGTAATGACCACCTCACGTAGGATAGAAGACTAACCAAAGGAATCACAGTGGCGTGCTGGGCTCTATAAATATCCAGTTTTCTCTAAGGCTAGGTATCTGAGTATCTACTGGTGTTACATGGGGTATTTTTATTGTTCTGTCTGGTCGAAGAATTGGGACCCAACTAGGATACAAAAGGAGGACCTCTGAAAGAGGGTTTTTTATTTACATTATAGATAGATTTAAGATACACATATCTTGGGATGTGGCAAATCCTAGCATAAGAAATTAGAGTTGTAATTTGGGCAGTGAGAAAGGAATTTCTTTTGTTTTTTGAGAGAAGTTCTGGGCTGCGGACAGGTCTGCAAGGGGACGACGCTTGACAAGAAGGACTGCAGTGTGGCAAACAGGAGCAGAGAGCTATCTGACCAGGGTTTCCTCGTTCTTAGTCTACAGACCCCAAGAGTCGCCTTATCTAATAAAACTTTACAAGTTATTCTCTATATGTTATTTCCTGGCATGTATTCCTGAGCCTAAGTAGAGTTTTGTAGTGTGGGAAAGCCCTATGGAGCCACGGGGAATTAAGAAAAGAGTCTGTCCTGTTCTTGGGCTGGAAAGGCAAGAACAGCCTCTTTCAAGGCAGGGATGGTAGCAGGCGAGCCCGAGGAAAGGAAGGGATTTTAAGCAGCTGTTCAGGTTTCCAGTGTGACAGGCCCCCACGCTCTTCCGGGGCCAGGACTGCATCTCTTGTAATGATACGTACAATCACCTCCCCGAGCCATGCTGAGCAATTTAGAAATGTTCACCAGGAACCAAATCACTGGACTTCATAGAGTGTCTAACCCCAGAACTGCTGGAGCTGTGGAAGTTTAATGATTGTCCCCCTGAGCACAGGACAGACTTGCAGAAAAAGTCATGAAGAAGGGCTGAAATTAAGGCTTGGACCACTGTAATTCCTGGTATTGAAAGTCAATGACTTTCTTCCCAGATCAACTCCCTGAGGGCAGAGATTTGGGGATTCTGTTCACCATGAGGCCCCTAGCGACTAAGAAAATGCATTGTACATACTAGACATTGATTTTATTTATTGAATATATGAAAGTGAACTCATTTTATAGTTATGTGCTATAAGATGTACTTAGACATTTGGGCTTAATATGTAAGTGAATTATATAGATATTTGCATGCGTATATACATATGAACCACATGTATCTCTGCAGAGATACTATAAGGAAACTTGCTAAAATATCACAGTGTTTATCTCTGGTCCAAGTTAGTATAGATCATGATTTTTTTTTCCCTTTTTCTTTCCTTTTTTGAATTTTTTTTTATTTGCAAATTTCCTACCTAATTAGAATTAATCAAAGAATGTTACTAAAAGAAATACAACTCAAAACCCATAAAAATATATCCTAACAATATGAATTAAATAAGAACACTTAATACATATAATTACAAATATATATGTGTTATGTTTAAACCTCCTGGAATCCCAAACCCCATTTCATGTTCCATAAACATAGGTCTATTACATGTATGACTACCAACTTCCATATCAGAAAGGAGTATGTAAAAGCAGAGATTTAAAAACTGAAAGGGGAAAAGAGCATCTACTACTTAATCTTACCCTGCAGAGTGGAAGTCGAAAAAAATAATGGCCAAAGTATGCTAGCTGAGGTTTAAGCCTGTATAAACTATTCATTTCCCCTCAGCCCACCGCACCATTCCTTCCCCAACAGCAATTAGATGGGTATTGACAACTATGCCTTCGTTTTTCCTACATTCTAAAGTAACCAACCACACCACTAATGGGCATATCCATTTTTTGCTTTACTAACACATTCAGCCAGGGATAATTTTCTAATTTTGGTTTGAAAATAATTTCATCTTCCTAAATGGAATCTGTGTATTTTCTTTCTGATACTTTATCTGCGGACATAGAATTTTCCAAACTTTTTTGTTCATAAATTATCTCTTCATGTACTGATCAAAAAAGACCTTCTGCAGGGAAGAGCAAAGTGTTCTATGCAGACTGGCCATTTTAATGAAGAGGGCTTTCATTCACTACTCCGATTCCACTTTGATATCTTTCACAAATGAGTTAAAGGGCAATAAAATGTCAAAAGAAAGGGGGACAAATATCTTCTAGGTTTAATGGCTGTTTCACCTCCCTCCAGACATGCATCTGTTTTAGGAAGGCAGGCATATGCTCTCTGAGGAGTGCAGAGAAACTGGGCAAACATCAGCATTGTTTCCATGGGTCTTCATTACAAATTAGCATTTGAAGTATCAGAGAAGGTACTCATCACCATGATTTTTATAGCCCCTACATTCTGAAATCTTTAACTGGAAGAACTTTCCAGAGATTCCCAGAGCTACTGTGGTAAGAACGACCTCCAAAGTTACCTAAGACTTTCTACTAATACTGAATCAAGCTTAACTTACATCTCTCTTATTAAGAATCATTGTTTCAGGAGCAAAATTGAAAAAGGACAAGTAAATCTCCCAACTCTAAAATCTTCCAGTAGAAGACTATTTTTCTGTGTGTATTCGTACAAGTATACCCGACTGCCTACTTCCTGCCAGGCATTGGATTTTCAGTGGCTGACAAGGGAGATAAGATTTATAGTCTCATGTTAAATACATTATAATGGGATAAGTAGAGAACAAAAGCAAACAGTTGACAAAGATAAATACAGACTGGAGTTGGGGTCCTGGAGGACACAAACAAGATGTTATGGCAGGGAAGGAGAAGAGCAGCAGGGATATTGTTGATCATTCCAGGCAGCTCTGAGGGGTAGCCCTTATTCAAAGGCAGGATGGTGGTGGGTTGTGGAAGAGATCAGCGGGAAACCACTAGCAGTGGATCATTTTGGGGTGAACAAAGCATTCTTTTAAAATTCTACTTTAAAATGTGCTTTATATATTTTGGATACTAACTCTTTATCAAATATGTCATTTGCAAATATCTTCTCCCATTCCATAGGTTTCCTTTTAGTTTTGTTGGTTGTTTTCTTCACTGTACAGTAGTTTTTTATTTTGATGAAGCACCAATGGCTCATTTCTACTTTTGTTTCCCTTCCTCAGGAGACCTATCTAGAAAGAAGTTGCTGCAGCTGAAACCTGTGTTCTTTAGGATTTTTATGGTTTCAGGTCTCACATTTAGGCCTTTAATCCATGTTGAATTTATGTTTGTTTGTGTTGTAAAAAAATGGTCCAGTTTCATTCTTTTACATGTTGCTGTCCTGTTTTCCCAGCGTCATTTATTGAAGAGACTGTTTTATTCCCATTGGGCAGTCTTTCCTGCTTTGTTGATGATTAATAGACCACATGGTCACGCGTTCATTCTTGGTTTTCTAGTCTGTTTCATTGATCTATGTGTCTATTTTTGTGCTAGTACCCTCCTGTTCTGATTACTATAGCTCCGTAATATAATTCGAAGTCCAGCACCATGATGTCTCCAACTTTGCTCTTCTGTTTTAAGGTACTTTTGCTTCCTGAGGTCTTTTCAGGTTCCATATAAATTTTAGGATTGTTTGTTCTAGCTCTGTGAAAAATGCTGATGATATTTTGATAGGGATTACGTTAAATGTATAGATTGCTTTAGGCAGTAGAGACATTTTAACAATATCTGTTCTTCTAATCCATGAGTGTGGAATGTCTTTCCATTCCTTTGAGTCATCTTCAGTTTCTTTCATCAGTGTTTTATAGTTTCCAGTGTACAAGTCTTTTACCTCATTGGTTAGGTTTATTCCTAGGTATCTTATTGTTTTTGATACAATTGTACACGGGACTGATTCCTTAGTTTCTCTTTCTGCTCCTAGTATATAGAAATGCAATATTCTGTGTGTTGATTCTCTATCCTGAGACTTTGCTGAATTCATTTAACAGTTCTAGCATTTTTGTGTGTGTGAAGTCTTTCAGATTTTACATAGAGTATCATGTCATCTGCAAGAAGTAAAAGTTTTACTTCTTCTTTGCTGATTTGAATAGATTTTATTTCTTTTTGTTGTCTGATTGCTGTAGCTAGGACTTCCAGTACTATGTTAAATAATAGTGGTGAGAGTGAACATCCCTGTCTTCTTCCTGACTATCAAGGAAAGACTCTCAGTTCTCCCCTACTGAGGATGAAATTATCTGGCGTTTTGTTTATTATGTTGAGGTGTATTCCATCTACACCTACTTTATTGGGAGGTTTTATTGTGAATGGAAGTTGTATTTTGTCAAATGCTTTTACTTCATCTATCAAAATGATCATATGGTTCTTATCCTTTTTTTTATTAATATGTATATCACATTGATTGGGTATATTGGACAACCCTTGCAACCCAGGAATATATAAAGAAATTATAAAACTCAACACCCCAAAAACAATCCAATTAAAAACGGACAGAAGACATGAATAGACATTTTTCCAAAAAAGACATACAGATGACCAACAGATACATGAAAAGATGCTCAACATCACTGATCATCAGAGAAATACAATAAGATATCACCTCACACTCTTCAGAATGACTAAAATCAACAACACAAGGAATAATAGTTACTGGCAAGGATGTGGAGAAAAGGGAACCCTCTTACACTGTTGGTAGGAATGTAAACTGATATAGGCACTCTGGAAAACAGTATGGAATTTCCTTAAAAACTTAAAAATAGAATTACCCTATGATCGAGCAGTTGCACTACTAGGTATTTACCTAAAGAATACAAAAATACAAATTCAAAGGACACATGCACCCCAATATTTGTCACAGAAGTTTATGTCTACAACAGCCAAAAATATGGAAACAGTCGAAGTGTCCATTGACCAATGAATGGACAAAGAAGAGGTGGTATATATATATGCAATGGAATATTATTTAGTTATAAAAAAGAATGAAATCTTGTCATTTGCAACAACATAGATGGAACTAAAGAGTGTTATGTTAAGTGAAATATGTCAGTTAAAGAAAGACAAATACCATATGATTTCCCCCATATGTGAATTTAAGAACCAAAACAAGCAAAGGGGAAAAAAAGAGAGAGGCAAACCAAGAAACAGACTCTTAACTATAGAAAACAAACTGCTGGTTACCAGAGGGGAAGTGGTCGGAGGGATGGGTTGAAAAGATGATGGGAATTAAGGAGTGCACTTGTCCTGATGAGCACCAGGTATTGCATGGCAGTGTTGAATCACTACATTGTAAACCTCCAACTAATATTACACTGGATATTAAATAACTGGACTTTAAATAAAACTTTTAAAATTATTAATAAATAAATAAAATATGCTTAAATATTATACATTAAATTCACTTGTAAGTAGGCATGGATTCAGTCGGTGCACCTTCTTAACAACTCTCTGTGAGAACTTTTAGGAAAGAATTTACAGGATAACAGGACCCTGAAGGAGTAATTTAAGACAGATTGCAAGTTTGTACCAACCTCCACTCTCAAAAAAGGTGCAGAACCAATGTGATATGAGTCTTCTTTCAGTCTTCAAAAAGGATATGATCATGTCTTCAAAACCAGAGGCAAGCAGATCTTCCGTGAACTGGTTCTGCATCACTGGGACATCCTGGTATCCCCAGAGCAGTTTGTTTTCTATTTGTAACATGTATAAGAAAGTCCTGATAGTCCTGTAAAAAATTGAAGTCCTGGGTCATATTCCTGCACAGTTCAATTGTTTGAGTTTTAATGTGGGTCCTGCAATTTGCCTTCTTGGGTGATTCTGGTGCAGATAGGCTTAAGACCATACCTTGAGGAAAAACTCAAAATCTCTTCTCCTCAGCAGTGTGGCCTAGACTTTTGCTATGATTTGGCATCATTGTTGGTTAAGCCTGCTATTGAGTTTGGTACACACTTTGCCCTGCCACTGCTAATGCACAGATATCTGTGTGTGTGTTAGAAAAACCTTCTCCCATCTGGATAGAAGTTTACAGAAAGGCTCCTTACTCCCAATAGAGATAGATCTGAACCAGGTGTACAGTTTGGCTGGAAAAGACTAGACTGTATTTCAGTTGTATGGACCCTCTGGACTGAATTGGGCCTTTCGAAAGAAGCTGCTGAACTGGAGGCTTCAGTCCTTCCATTATTCAAGGGCACATAAATCAAAATCAAAATGTACATCAGCAGCAAGAGTGCCAAGTTATTTTACATGCAATATGGAATTAATCACTTGTAAAGGTTGTTGTCTGTCTTTTATTTTTCAGGGACTGTAGCTAGTTTTGTTGGTTTTCTGTTGCCAATAATGTGTTGGGATTTCATATGAGAGCAAAATGTATATAATGTAAAAGATATATTTGGAGATATTCTATATATTCTAGAAGTTTTATTAACCTGAATCCAAGAATCCTCAACCCTTAATACCTTTTACATATTTTCTCTCCACTAGCCAACCTCAGCTTCTTTAGGATTCAATCCATATCCCTTTTGTCTTATCTTTATGGTTTCCCCCACTTAGATAATCACCCCCTTTGGGTGATGCAATCCAAAGATCAGCAGCAGAGCCAAGGAGGGAAGTGGCATCACTGGGGACTACAGGCTAGGAACATCCATTATCCTGACTACAAGCAACATCACTATCTGATGACTCAGAAATTCATAACTTGCAATCTGGCATGAATTTGAGACCTCTTAGATGTTTGCATTTGAATGTCTCAAGTCCAGCATGCCAAAAGTAAATCACTGACCTCTCCTTTTTGAATCCATGCCAATATCTGTGCACCCAGTCAATCAAAATCAAAATTTGGGTGACATCCTTGATTCTTTCTCTTCTGTTTCTCTACATCCTATAGGGTTAAACCCTAAGGGAGAAATCACGTATGTGTTTAAAACAAAGGAAATCCAATGCAAGGAATTGCTTACACAGGTCATAGAAGAGCTGAAAAGCTAACCAGAAATTGGTGATGCAATCCAAAGATCAGCAGCAGAGCCAAGGAGGGAAGAGGTGACATTGGGGACTACAGGCTGGGAACATCTGGTAGAAGCTGTAAACAAAGAGGCTCTTAAGTTGGAGCTATGGGCAAGATGCTACACCTGTGGAAATGTTTTGTTTCCTTCCAGTCTCCAGTGAGTACCTATGTCAGTGGAAGCCACATACAGCAAGAAACCACCTGAAATGCATAACAGAAAGGGGGAATAATGAGCAAAGGATTAGAGGGCACACCACTGATACGAATATTCCTAAAATCTACCTGTAACCTTCATCCAAGCTGACTCTATTACTCTTGCAGGCTCCCAACATGTCCCTGTCCACTTTATGATCCACACAGTAACCAAAAGAATCTATTTTTCAAATACAAATTTGACCTGTTTCCATTGTAATTGTCCACCTTCACAATTTCCCCACCTATTTAAAGCACATCAATGATTTCCCATTCCTAAATTCCAAAGACTTAATCATAGTCCGTAAGACTGTCTAATCTAGGCTCTGCCTATCTTTCCAAACTCATCCCTGACAAAGATCCATCTCACGCAATCCATTCCAAAGACGCTAGCCTCCCTTTAGTTTCTGGAACATATCAAGTGCTTTTCATCCTTAAAGCTTTAGAAGTCTTGCCACTGTTCTGTTATTGATTGGCTGCCTCCTTCTTATCTTTCAAAGCTGACATAATGCCACTGCCTTAGATGGCCTGCCCAGATAACTGCATCTAAGTAGCACCTGCCCCTCCATCCTGTCTGTTGCCTTCACAGCTCTTTTCTCATTATACTTTTGTGCTTCTTTATTTGTTCCCTTCTTCTACCTTTGAACTATAGGGACCATATGACTAAGAGACCATACTATCTCAATTTCCATTGTATACACAGAATGTAGCAGAATATTTGGTATCACTGTTCAAAATGATTATTGAATAAAGGAATAAATATGTGAATTCAGGGAGACTTGCAGAGTAACTGGAAACTAAGTGTATTATTATTTAAGAGAAAGAAAGTGCCAACATAAAATGAAAGAAAAAATCTGCCCAGATGTCTAGCATTCGTGTTCTCCTAAATAATTATTTTTATGGTACATGACAATTACAGTATTAAGGATATTAAGTATGTCATAAATACTACAAAAGGAAAAGTTCCCTGATTGTGCTACAGAAATTCAATAATATTTGTATTTTTAGTAGCAAAATTAGTTATTGGGTTTTTTTTGTTTGTTGTTTGTTTTACTTCCAATAGAGTAGGGTTTTAAAAATTGTGATTCAGTAGGTCAGAAGTGGATCTGAAATTTTGTAATTTAAACAAGCTAGGTTGTGATCTAAATTCCCTAGCCTGCTGGTCTAGAGATCACATTTTGAGTAGTAAGAGAGCCATCAGGTTGATGAATTAGACTTACCTGGATATTTTCCAATGTCCACACCTTTTAGCTTCTCTGCATTCTCAGCTAGAAAGTAGAAGGAAACCACAAAATCAATAAGATGAAATGTTCAATTAGTCTAACCAGTCTCCTGGCCACATTTGTTCATCGGAAATTATGGTCTGAACCTCTATTTACTTTATAACAGCATTTTCTAACAGATTTTGTAGTTTAAGTTCCCATCATTAAAGCATTAACTAACTCATGTTTGAGGACCAACAATTAATGTACAAATCAATAATGCTAACCTTCATTTGTATAGTGCTTTACAGCTTTCACAGAACCTGCAGGTACATTATTATGTTTAATCCTCACAGCAATACAAGACACAGCCAAGGCAAGAATCATTAACTTTACACTATAGCAAAGGAGTTGATGTAGAGAGACATTAACTGTGATAATAATCAGTAATATGTTCATAACTTTAAGTTTATAAATCAATTTAATATGCATTAGCTCATTTGATTTGCATAATGATCCTCAAAATTAGATAAATAACTGCACTTGGTTATTGGTCATATGCAGCTGCAATGCCCCAAAACATTGTTTTTCACATCAGTTTGTTGTATCTGTTGCTTTAGCTACCTTTGAAGAATGTAGATTATAGGAATCTGAAAACTTAGATTGGAATCTTTGCTCTATCATTCACTCCCTGTGAAACCTTGTGCAAGCAACTTAACTACTCTGAAGCCAGGTGATCTTATCTATAAATTGGAAGAAATAATAACTTCTATTAAAGAGAAACACATTCCTCTTTCCCTAGGTTTCCACCAGCTAATATCCACTCTACTCCATAGGAAGCAACAGTTTTGAAGCAACCTCTTGGAATTACCTGTCTCTATACCCCTTGTATTATACACATCTCCATGCAGGAGGTAGAACTTGATTTATCTGATTAGGCAGATAGGAAGATTCTGACACCATTGGTCACATCCTTCGACTGGGAAGGGTTAAGTAATTAAAGAGACTTCCAACTTTAAGTTATTAAATTATCTTATGTGAAAAACTAAAGCATTCTCTTCTTGTATCTATGCATTAATGCTCCTGATCTGGTTTGAAGGTTTTCTTCTAGAATCAGAGTTAGAGGCATAACTCAGTCAAAATTTAGAATCTGGAGATTCTATGAGCTCAGAATGTAGGAGAGACAGTTTCTGCCATGCATCTGGCAAGGTGTCTTTGAGTATTTCGTCTCCCTGCAGGTGGGGAATGTGGTCCATATTCAGCAAGTAAAGTACTGTACCAACAGGCCCATTTGCAGTTGCATCATCCACTTTTGCATTCCAACTGAAAAGTTGATATTTTAATCCCTCTGAGACACTCTATTGACTTCTCAATTGGTTTAGTGCGTAGATAGGAAGTAGCATGTAATTAATTATCATTTTTCAGAGAAAATCCAACTATACTTTGAAAAGCTCTTATGAGAGCTAAAGATATATTCTGTTGCATTATACATAACACTCCATTAAAGGAGCTACCATTGTCAGTATTCCCATCTTAACTGGCTCATTTTAATGGGAATACATTTGCATACTAAAACAAGTAAGGGAGAAGGTGAAAAATAAAGAAAAGTGAGACTATATGAGAGGTACTTCATTATTTATGATGATGTGAGTATTGATTCTTAATTTTAGTTTAACAAATAACAGAACAAATTTTTGAATATTATCTTTAACTGTGTTGAATAGTCTAGGATTGAGAAGTTCAAACAAGTGATTTTCCCAAGGCCATATATTTGGTAAGTGTCAATGCTAAAGCTTAAAGCAATATATTTTTTTTAATTCATATGTGCGCTTTCCATTTGTAACTCATTGTCTCTTAATATCAATAATCTCAGGGCGCCTGGGTGGCTCAGTGGGCTAAAGCCTCGGCCTTTGGCTCGGGTCATGATCCCAGGGTCCTGGGATCAAGCCCCACATCAGGCTTTCTGCTCAGCAGGAAGCCTGCTTCCCCCCTCTCTCTCTGCCTCGCTCTCTGCCTACTTGTGATCTCTGTCTATCAAATAAATAAAATCTTAAAATAATAATAATAATAATAATCCCATATCTCCACTGATATGAAAAATAACCAAATATAATACATAAACAGAAAAGTATATACTCCCCAGTTATATGCTTTGAGATCTTTCTATTCATCTTTTTTTTAGATTTTATTTATTCATTTGAAAGAGAGAGAGCACAAGCAGGGGGAGAGGCAGAGAGAGGGAGAGGCAGAGAGAGGGAGAAGCAGACTTCCTGCTGAGCTGGGAGCCCAGCGTGGGGCTCAGTCCCAGTACCTGGAGGTAATAACCTGAGCCGAAAGCAGATCCCAATCATTAGAGCCACCCAGGGGCCCTGAGATCTTTCTATTCATCAAATCCCATTTATGGGCACCATGAATTTTTTAATACATATTTAATTTTTCAAAAATCTCTTACTTTATAAATTACCCACAAATTTTACTGCTTACTACAACAATATTATCTATATTTCATTTATAAATTTTATCATGAGTCAGAGATTAAATAAAAGGATAACAGTAAGTATTATAACATAGGCTCAAGCCCAGAAAATTGATAACCTTCTAAGACATCCCCTAAGAGGAGGTTCCTCTGCTTTCCAAACAAACTAAATAAACAAACAAACATACACAAAAAATGAAAAACAGTGGGATGACCATGGCCCATTAGTACTGATCAGTGTCTCTGGAGAAGTGATCAAACATCCCCCAGGAGTAGACTGGTTCCTGGTCACATTAAGGACAGAAAGGTTCTACTGAGTCAGAAATACCATTGATATCACACAGCTGAAAAAATCCTGTTTTTAAATGAAAAACCTAAACACTTAAAAGAAAAAAAAGGCCAAATACCTTTCCTCACTAAAATCTAGATCAAGAACAAAGGAACGTTGTAAATGACCACAAGATTCATGAAAAAAAGTAATTGGGAGTAAAACTGCCTGGGACCATGCAATATGCAAGGTGTGTACATCGGGTTTACATGTTACCTTTCATTTCACTTGTGAGTATTTATACAGAAATATATATATATATACACACACATATATATAAAATGACCCCACTAATATTAGATCAAAATGTAGATATTCAATATCCTGTCACATTGAGTACAGTCTTAATAAATACTCAGAATTTAAGGGATCTGTTAAATTCCTGACACATCTATCTGAGGGAGGTCTTGTAAATGAATAATGAGGAAAGGGACAAATAATCCCTTGAAGTATTATGATTATTTTCCAATGTATTTTATCAAACCACCCTATGATTAGGTTAGTAAATGTCCTATTTAGTTCCTTATTCTAATCAATTTATGTAATTTAGCAAATGTATGTTAAGTATATATAGGATAAACAAAGATAAGCAAGACACTGTAGGTTTTTGAGGCCACCTACAATCAATTGGACCTTATAGCAATTTACTACCATCTAAATATTGATAACATAGTAGAGATATAGATAAGAATAATAGAATCAACCAGGAAAAGGCATGGAGAAGGGGTCATTGCACGAAAAAAGGCACAGCACAATTAACATGAACACAATTAGGCAGACACAGTTCTCAAATGCTAGACCTGGATTACCCATTGAATCACAGAGTCTCATTCTTTAAAAAGTTCAAATCACAAAATCCAAGTGCTATGACCCAAATCTGGATGGGGGTTGGGATTTCCTGTAGTAACTAACACACAATGTGTCACACAGAGGGACTCATTGCTAGCTACCGCAGGTAATGATGTCACTAATAGATTATTTATGTTGCAAATGTTTATAATTGTAGATCATTGCTTATCAAAAAATAAGTAAATGAATTTTCACAGTGGCTTGCAGAAAAAAAAGTAGCACACAAATAAGAAACCAAAAGAAATCTGTTAATCACATGGGATGACCTAGGAAATAGAGCAGAAAAGCATCAATGTCATGAAAGGCATAAAGCAAAGTAACGTGCTAGCTTCTGTGCAAGCAATTTCATTAAAACATGCCAGGTCTGGAAAATAGTGAGGAAATTGTTATTTTTAGGGTGCAGAGAGCATATTCTCAGGTCTTAGAAAATGGTGTGAATGCAGTGGGCTTCATTGGAAAAATCCATTACATTACACAGAAAGCAGGAGACAGGGGAGTAAAAGCATTCCATATTTAAAAAAAAAAAAATAAGAAAGAAAAAATCCTCATTTCCCCAGACTTACTTATATTTAGTCGCTAAAATATAATGCAAACATGAATAATACTAGAAATCCCCCATACCTTTCTTTTCAGAATAAAAATCATAATATGTTCATGTCAGAAATAAATGTAAGACATGCTATTTTAAAATCCTACAATAAATTCAGAAAAATGAATCCTAATAAGAGGTTGAACATGAGAAAAAATGTTTTAAAATAAAAAAAATATTAATTCAAGGAGATAGTGACTTTAAATTGTCATATTTTATGAAATTATATGCAAAATATATCACATTATTTGAGGTCAAGTAAGTAGGTATTATCTTATTTTCAAAAAAAAAAGGAAATAAGTGAAAGAAATTTTAAATTTTTAAGTATCTTCTCTTTCTGGTAATATTCCTGTAAAAACAAGTTGAGAAGATGTGTAAAATTCCATTAAAAAAAAAAAAGAAACATTCAAAGTCATCAAAAAGCTACTAAAGCAGCCAGGACTTGTGGGTCCACACTCCCCGAGAAAAAGAAAGGCCATTGGGAGGAGTTCAATATTTGGGTGTGCTTTACCTGTTGATTGATAAGGAGCATGAATCCAAGAAGCTAAAAAGTGGAGCAGAGATTAGAAGCAGAGAGCCTGGGAACCTGAGGCAAGTTTCTATCAGTTCTGGATGGATACAGAAACAAACACTGAAGTTTGGAGCTTTCAAAACAAGCCAGATTTGAGGCCAAGACACTGGGCAGATGGAAAGTGCAATAAGCAAGTACAACATTCTGCAGCTATTTTCCCCTTGAGGCATTTGACAATTTATAAAGAGCACAGAACAAGAAGCTAAGAACTGAGCACGGATGTCTAAGAATCAGGGAAGGTAGGAATAGCTTTCCACAGTCTCACCGAGCATGGGACACAAAAACAAAGTCTAGATCCCACAAAGAAAGAGCATCCCTGAAAAGTGTCCCTGAAATTCTAGACTTTAAGTTTCGATCCTGAAAGGAACACAGTAACAATCAGGATTTGTAGAATTTTCATACACAGATCAACTATTCATGCAAATATAACAAGTGATTTTGGCAAAAATTGACATGTGAAGATAACATTTACATGGAAATAGAATGAGCTGATATAATGATATAATTTTAAAAATAAAAATTAGATGATTTATACAACAAAATTTACTCTCAAAACTTACCACATAACTGTGGTTATTCCAAGTAGTAATTATAGACAAATTCCAAGTGGTAATTATAGATAAATAAGCCAATGGAATGGAAGAGAGAATTCGGAAGAAAACTCACGTCTATTTAGACACTTGATATATAACAAGAGTGGCCTTACAGTATAGTGTGATAGGATGTTCTTTTCAACAAATGGTGCCGGGTCAGTTGGATATATATATGGGAAAAATATGATCATTATTTATGCCTCATATCACATGCAAATTAATTCCCAATGGATTTTTGATCAAAATACAAGGGGAATACTATAAAGTTTCTTGAAAAATAACACAAAAGAATATCTTCATGACCTTGGGATATCAAAGTTATTTTAAACAGGACACATGCACACGCATATACACAAAAGCACTAAACATAAAAGAAAATTGATAAGTTGGAATTTGCATTAAAATTAGGAATTTATGTAAATCATGAAATACCAGTAGAGGATATGAAAATAAGCCCCTGAGTGGGAGAAATATTTGAATACATAAAAAAGGCAAAGGGCTCATATCAAGAGTATTTCGGAAAAAAACAACCTATTCAAAAAAAAAAAAAAAATGGACAAGAAGCTTAAACAAGCACTTTGCAAAATAACTGGTAAACATCTGAACACCTGTGTTTGCAACCACAGTAATAATCAGGAAAATGTGAAGTGAAATTACAAGAAATACCACTACCTACTAACTAGAAGGACTGACTACATCAAGTGTTTGTAAAACTGTAAGGGAACTGGAATTTTCAAACACTGCCTATGAAGTATAAAATGATACAGTAAGTTTGGGGTATATCAGTATCTACTAATACTAAATGCTAAATAAATCCTACCATGCAGCAATTCAAAATTCAACAGACATACACACATATGTTCACCAAACTACAAGCCCAAGAATGCTCATAACAATATTATTAACAGCCCCAAACTGGAAACAATCCAGATGTTCATCAACAGTAAAATAAATAAGTAAATTGTATAACTTTCACACAATGCAATACAGTACACAATGAAAATGAACAAAATACATGCAAAAACATGGATAAGCCCCATCGACATTACATTGAGCAATAGAAATGAGGCACAGAAAGGTACACATTTTTAGATTCCATTTATATGAAGTTCAGAAATAAGGCCTTCAGGCAGGGCTCCATCAAAGGTGATGTATGGGTAGATGGCCCAGGATGTATCAACCTTAAGTCAGGACTTATTATGTCTTTTAAACGCAGTGTTTTGGAGCATAAAGTGTCAGAGAGGCAAATTCATATACCCCCAGAGAAGAAGGTATGAAAAAATTCTGGTTCTAAAATGAGATTCATGTCTTGGGGCAGACCCTGGGATTTGGTCAGGAAACCAGCATGAATCAAATAAATGTTACCTGAAATCAGCAGAGTTGGAGGGCCCACCTCGAAATTTATTTTTAAACAATTACTCTCAGCATCTGAGCAATGGGAAATGAGGGAAATTTAAAGAGAATTGTACCAACCAGAAGTAACAGTTGTTCTTCTTGATAGGAGAACAACACTTGATAGGAGTATGTGTATAAAAGAGAGGCAATAGCAAAGAGATGTCCTGTAATATTGAACACGGCTTTCTTCCCCTGAATTCCCCAGCTGCCAGCCCCATCTGTGTTTTCATTTTCAGTGGAAGTCCATATTGTAAGGCAAAAGCAGACGTCTCTGAAATAACTTATCTTCCTATGCTGGGGAAAGCCAAAGCCATTGAGGAGATTGTGTTTGGTGTTCAGAAGAGAGAGGAAGGGAGACAGTGGGATAGAAGAGTTTTTACAGCCCAGAAAGGAGGAAATATCTATAGATTTTTTTCACTACTCCTTCTTGGTGTCCTGGGCAGGTGGCTGGGGTGAAGTGGCTTCATGGTACCCTCCAGATGTTGGATTCCTGAACCTTGGTACATTGAAACAGAAGAGCTATGTGACTTCAAGGGGACCTATGGACTATAAACGTCAATATAGCTAAATATCTCAGTGCTTGTATATTGGTAATATTGCTTCAGTAGCAACAACTGTGAAAAATGAAGGGCCCACTCAGTCACAGGAGAAAGGAAAGGAAATTGTACTGTTGCACTACACTCTGGAAACATTTTGGGGATGGTCTTCAAACTATTCAGTATCATGTATGGCAAAGGCATCTCCATATCAGGCAATGACCCTGACCAATACACATGCAAGGGTATCAGCTGAAAGAACCCATACAGCTAAGATGGTATTCCAGGTGAATCTCAGGCTTGGTCATGTGTCTTAAAAATACATGATTTCTTTCATTATATGGGAAAATAGAACTGTGTTCCAATAAACATTTCATTCTTTCTTTTTCTTAATTCTATTTTTTTTCAGTGTTCCAAAATTCATTGTTTATGCACCAAACCCAGTGTTCCATGCAATACATGCCCTTCTTAATACCCACCACCAGGCTTTTATTCTTTCAAATAACCTTTGGCTCTCATCTGTATATGTCTTATGGTTCATTATATAGGTAAATCCTAGGTTCATAATAATCTTGGGTGAAATAAGTTTCTGGTTATTTCATTTTGAGAAACACCATCTAAAATAACATTCTAGGGGTGCCTGGGTAGCTCAGTTGGTTAAGAGCCCAACTCTTGATTTCAGATTAGGTCACGATATCAGGGTTGTGAAATCTAGCCCCCCCCCCCCCCCCCCCCGCCATGGGCTCCATGATGGGTGTAGAGTCCGCTTAAGATTCTCTCTTTCCCTCTCCCTCCGCGTTTCCCTCACTAGCTCCACCCCACCCCTCTCACACAAACCCTCTCTTTCTCTCTCTCTCTCTCTCTCAAAAAATAAAAATAAATAATTGTCCATTAAAAAATGTATCAGAATCATTCTTATTAAGACACACTGAGTTTCAAAGTTCCGAACACAGTTTTCACCAATAGACTGTAAGTCCGTTTTGTAGCCTGGAAGCCAAGATAGTAGAACTACATTCTAATAACACTGTGGACCACAGATCAGTTATATCACCATGCAGAATATCAGTTTTACAGCTTCTTTGCCCTCCCTCCACACCCCCGCATACACACACACCCATTAAATTTGAGAAGCCTTGGTCTAAACAATGATATGAGCTTGCCCTTCTTAAAGGAATGTACTATTTAGCCACTATGGTGCCCCACTATTCCAGATTTCAACTCAATTTGAGAGGTTCAATTCAGTCCCTTGTAGGTGCATTTTAAGTCTTCCACAGAAATAGCTCAAGACAAGGTCTAGTTCACTGGGGTAAAGCGCATCGTGAGACTGAAGATTCACCAGCACCCAACCTCAGTGGCTAAAAGCTTGCACAGGCTTCAAGGACTCAGACTACCGATGACAAAAGACAGGGCATATATTGGGTTTGTATTAATAACATAATGGTAGTGTTACATCCCCAAAATTAATGCTTCCACAGGGAGTTACAGCTAAAGATCAAATTAGATGAATAGTACAATGAATCTTTAATCACTGCTGGCATGACCACTCTTTCTGTGACATACTGAGGGCCTTCATTTTTATGAATTCTACCCTTTACTTCCCACACTTGTTTTCAAACTCTCTAGCACTTTTAGAAAAGGAAGGAAAACGCATATCCATAAGTAATGCTATTAGTGAGAAATTCTGATGAAAATTTTTGCAATTCTAATTTTGGCAAAGGCTAAACAAATCGACTGACATAATTCTGGAATATTACAGTTTAATATACAGCTTTTGACTTTTTTTTACATTAGAATCATAGAAAATTGGTATTAATTACCCTAAAGGCAGAAGAAAACTGTAAAAAACAAGAAGAGGAAAACAAAACAAAACAAAAAAATCAAATCAGAGAAGTAACTAAATATATTGATCATCTAGAGACATACAGGGAGAAACTAAGAAATTGATTATTCTTCAATATCAAGAGGAAATTAATACAAAATCATTTTAGCTCAATTTCTATAGTGACAAATCTAATGTTGAAGGGATCTCCTATAATACCTTCTCATTCTATATTTTGGTATCAAATCCAAATATTATAAAAAATTATTTTGAGAAGGTGACTGGTTGGCTCAGTTGGTTAGGTGTCTGCCTTTGGCTCAGGTCTTGATCCCATGGTCCTGGGATTGAGCCGATCATCCTGCTCTCTGCTCAGCAGGGAGTCTACTTCTCCCTCTTTCTCTGTCCCTAGCCCAGCTCATGCTCTCTCTGCCTCTCTGTCTCTCAAATAAACAAGTAAAATCTTTTTAAAAAATGATTTTGAGATTATAAGAGAAATACTTTGATTTTTCCAGCAACAAATGTAAACACCAAACATTTGAATGTGGCATGTCTAGAAATATAAAAAAAGCCTTCAAAGAGTAGAATCTATTAGCTCTGCCTCTTCTTCCTACCCATCTTCCTTCTATTATCATTACTTTCTAAGGGCATTCTTTTTTTTTTTTTTTTTAAGATTTTATTTATTTACTTGACAGAGAGAAATCACAAGTAGATGGAGAGGCAGGCAGAGAGAGAGAGAGGGAAGCAGGCTCCCTGCTGAGCAGAGAGCCCGATACGGGACTCGATCCCAGGACCCTGAGATCATGACCTGAGCCGAAGGCAGCGGCTTAACCCACTGAGCCACCCAGGCGCCCAGTTTCTGTATACATCATTATAGCTGTCTTCTAGCTCATGGTTAGCCTACAACCACCACTCCCACAGAACCACCCTACATGCGTTTGCTAGAATAATTCTTATCTCAATTTTAATCGTTTCATTTTTCTGCTCAAAATAAATTAATACATAAAACTTTCTCTTATGGTTTAAGAAGACTCACATTTATTTCAATTCACCTCTAAGTCCCTTGGTTTCTAAGCCAAAATTATAGCTAACATTAATCATTAGTATTCATCAATTGCTTACTCTGTATTAGGCATTATGCTAAGAATGCATATGCATTATACTAAGCAGTGCTTTCTAGAACCCACTGAGGTTTTCTGGAGAACTATCACAGAGACATTATGGAAAACATATGTCCAAGATGGAGAAGTTGATTTCACCTGGGCTGCTGAATGATTTCATAAAGTAGAGCCTGCTCACTACCTGGTTAAATGAGTGAAAAATAAACTTTTATGTATTTCAGCCATCACAATTTTGCATTTATTTATTTCAGCTATTTAGCAAACCCTAAATAATACAGATAGGTACCCTTTTATTACAGATGAGGAAATGGAGTCTGAAAGAAGTAAGGGAATTTGCTCACCATTTCACAATGAGTTGGTGGTACAACTCAAATTGAATTGAGGTTGACTAAGTCCAGAGCAACTGTTCTTTTTTTTTTCTTTTCTTTTCTTTTCCCATTTTTTTTTACTTTTAATTTTTTATTTTTTATAAACTAATTAACATGCAGTATATTATTTGCCCCAAGAGTACAGGTCTGTGAATCATCAGGTTCACACATGTCACAGCACTCACCATAACACATACCCTCCCCAATGTCCATAACCCAGGTACTCTATCCCACCCCACCCCCAACTCCTCAGCAACCCTCAGTTTGTTTCATGAGATCAAGAGTCTCTTATGGTTTGTCTCCCTCCTGATCCCATCTTGTTTCATTTTATCCCTCCCTTCCCCCATGACCCCCTGCACTGCCTCTCAAATTTCTCCTATCAGAGTAGAGTAGCTGTTCCTAACCACCACATCAGGAGGCTCCAAAGTTGTAAGGCCCCCCACAGAGTCCAAACTCTTGTCTGACATTCATGTCTCTACAATATTTATTTAATCCCAATCTCACTCCACAGCATTGTTATTTTTCTGGCTCTTTGCCTTGAGGGTTTTCCACCTGCAATGCCTTTTCTGGCATTGAAATACTACCAGTTTCTCAAGGATCTGCTCATATGTTACTACCTCACTGGCTGACCTGGCACCCTACCAGACCCTCTCAAAAGCTGCTTTTAGCTATTTTAGACTACATGACTATTTGTCTTGGTTTCAATGTATTTCAAATGATCATCTCCCTATTAAGTTATGAAGGATTTTTTAAAGATTTTATCTATATTTTATCTATTTATTTGAGAAAGGGAAAGCATGAGCAGGTGGAGAGGAAGAGAGAGAGGATCAAGCAGATTCCCACTGAGTGTGGAGCCCAAGGTGGGACTCTCTCTCACAACCCTGAGATCATGACCTGAGCCAAAACCAAGAGTCAGATGCTTAACTGATTGAGCCACCCAGGAACCCCATGAAGGATTTTTTTTTTCCATTTCTTTTCTGTGGAAGGTAATCCTGTGTTCTCTCCACAGACATTTCCTCTTCTTTTTTAATATCAGAGCTACAATTTTGATCAAGGGGCAAAATGCCTACTCCAGAAAAAAAGATGGCAAAGCCATGATAATCTTATAATAATCATATGATTATTATATATATTATTACATTATTATAATAATATAATTATATTATAATATAATATAATTATATTATATTATAATTATAACTATTATCATTATTATAAGATATGATTATATAATCACATAATTTATATGATTATAATTTATAATCATATAAATTACATAATCATATAAACTATATGATTATATATTATAATCATATAAATTATGTGATTATATATAATAATCATATAATAATCTTCTAAACCAATTATAATTACTCTTTGCCCTTTTTCAGCTTCTCACCCTCCCAGGTTTCCTTGCAGCTTAGAATCTCCAGGTGACATGGCTCTGATTAAAGAAAAATAGGGAAAAACTGCTAGGAAAGCAGACTTGTTTCTTCCAGGGAGGATTTTCCTTGTGATTAAAGAGAGCAATCAAGGAAGCTACTATGTTCCCTCCTTTGTGATTTGGGGCCAGATAAGTGAGGATATGCTCTTTATAGTTGCAGAAGCTTTCCCAAAACCACAAGGTAGCGAGGCTAACGACCAAAATCCACAACTCTTGGGTTAACAGGACAGAAATATGAAAAGGGCCTGATCCTTTATAACATCCATGAGCTCCCACATCAACTCAGACTTCCTTCCTATACTCTCTTCTTACGCGAAGTAACTACATGTCTTTATGAGCCATTCCCAGCCATAGAAAGCGAAAATCATTCCTGATACAAAATCACACCTGAGTGTACCTGAGTGGCTTAGTCAGTTATGGGGCTATCTTGGACTCAGGTCATGATCTCTGGGTTCTGGGATCAAGTCCCATGTTGGGCTCCCCTCTGCTCATGCTCCATCCCTCCACCTCTCTCTCTCTCTCTTTCTCTCTCTTTCTCTCTCTCCAATAAATAAATAAAATATTAAAAAACAAAATCACACCTGAAACAGTGAATATAGTCACAAAACTGGGATATTCCTGTTCTCCTCCTTCCAAGATCACCTATTTTGCTGTTAGGCATATGGTGATGAAACTTGCATTGGTTTCCAAAATGTGAGCAAAAGGCATGCGGTGCATCTCCAGTGGAACCTTTAAGAAGCATCATATACATGGGGCACCTTGGTGGTTCAGTCAGTTAAGCATCTGACTCTTGATTTCAGCTTCTGCTGTGATCTCAGGATCCTGAGATTGTACTCTATTATTATGGGCTCTGCATTCAGTGCAGAGTCTGCTTGTCCCTCTCCCTCTGCTCCTCCCCTTGATCATACTCTCTTAAATAAATAAATAAATAAATAGATAGATACATACCTTACAAGAAGAAGAAGAAGAAGAAGAAGAAGAAGAAGCAGTAAATACAACTTACTTCAAGTGTTTTTTTTTTTTCCTGGCACAGTGATTATGTGCCTGCATGTAAATTGAGTCTCAATTCACCTGGGTTATTGAATAACTATGATGAGCAGTGCTCC
This sequence comes from Mustela nigripes, assembly GCF_022355385.1. Lineage (NCBI taxonomy): Eukaryota > Metazoa > Chordata > Mammalia > Carnivora > Mustelidae > Mustela > Mustela nigripes. The sequence goes on along the minus strand of NC_081559.1, from coordinate 21,181,686 downwards.
CCCATATTGACCCATGTGGGAAATGTAGATATGCAAGAAACAAACTCTTGGTTTATTAAGCCACTGAGGTTTTATAGTTGTTTTATATGTAGCAATACTTGGCCTGTCTTGACTCATTTCGACATAATACAAGCAATGGTCACAGAGTGGTGACACAGGCTTCCTTGTCCCAGGATCTGCTGTAGTGATTTCATTAAAATGTGTTAAAAATTAGAAGAATTGAAACATAGGACCAATAAAACCATTTAAAGAGATTTAGTAGAATATTCCTGTGCATGCTAAGATATACTGTTACTATCATTTCAATTCATACTCTTAAGGAAAGTAGGGGACTAATTTTTTTTAAGATTTTTATTTATTTATTTGATAGACAAGTAGGCAGAGAGCAGGCAGAGAGAGAGAGGAGGGAGCAGGCTCCCCGCTGAGCAGAGAGCCCAATGCAGGGCTCGATCCCAGGACCCTGGGATCATGACCCAAGCCGAAGGCAGAGGCTTTAACCCACTGAGCCACCCAGGTGCCCCACTAGGGTACTAATATTTATTGAATGCCTATAACCAGAAGACAATAAGATATAAATTAAAGATTCAAGAACATAATTAATACTGTTCCAAACACACACAGAAAATGATGGTGATCTCATTAAAATAATCTGTAAATGAGAACATTTTAAATGAAAATTCAGGTTAAAGTTCACAGAAATGTGATGAAATATTAAGTAATCCTAAACAAAGACCACTGGCTTTTCTTATAACTATAGAAAGATGCCAATCAAGTTTTGAACCTTGATATAATTAATAATAGTACTAACAAAAATTCAAAAATCTTAATTATGTTATAGTGATCACTAGTCCCAAAGAAGGTAAGTATAGATTTCATTACTGTAAAAAGAGATTTAACTTCAAAATCAAAAAGATGAATATTATATTAAATCGTATTAACTTGTCTATGCATAACATAAGCCTTTGAAATTTTCAAAGGCCAATATCTTTGGAATTAAATGACAATAATTTTTCAGAAAAAAATCAATGTAAGAAGTTAGAACCCAGTTGTGATGGTTAATTTTATGTGTCAGCTTGTTAGGTTAGGGTGCCCAAATGTTCGGACAAACATGTCCAGATGTTGTTATGAAGAAAATTTTAAAATGTGACTAATATTTAAGTCAGTGAGTTTGGTATAAAGCAGACTATCCTCTATAATGGGTCTCATCCAATTAGTTGGATGCATTAAAAGAAGACTGAGGTTCATGGGAATAAGAAAGTTTCTACTCCATACTGCCTTAAGACTCTCCCTGGGTCTCTAGGCTACATGCTTGGCCTACATGCTTGCCAACCACCACAATCACATGAACAAACTCCTTAAAATTAATCAAGCTCCCTTTGTCTCTCTTGCTCACACCCCCCCCCACGTATATAATTCATTCTGTTTCTCTGAAGATTATCTAATACACCAGTTATTGTGAATTTGTTATCTTATGTATTCAAAAGTCCTATTAGCTAAAAAATACGCCAGCCAATATTAGTAGCTATATAAAATAGCATCTTGGTAATACAGCCCACAAAATATGAATTACCCTATGTCTGAAATCTCAGTGCTGTAAGGATGCCAGGTTATAAGGTTTATATATACATAAAGACATCAACAGTCAGAACTCCTCAGCATGTAAAACTTGCATAAAATATTTCAGCAGCCTCCTAGATCATGTTACCCAATTTGATGTCCAAGTAAGGCATCACTCGCAAATCTGTTATATGTAATTTATAAGCACTAAACCAAAAGTTGAAAGAAATGAATAAAAGAGACATCATGATATATTAAAGCTGCACTTTCTCTTCACAGCAGAGAAAACATCAAACTGAAGAGATTTCTGTTACACCATAGATTAGTTCCTGGAATGACACTGCCGGAAAATGTTATTTTTAACATTACTATCATTTAGAAACCATATTGTTATGTGCCTGGGCATAAAAAGGCATTCTCCCAGGATTCAGTGACAGAAAGAGGAGAGGCAGATTTTAATGTAAGTGCATGTTCAAAGTCAATCATTGCCTTTGAGACTTTGTATACTTTAGTTCCACTAACATAAATGTCACTTTTATGAGTTTAGTTCTGTCTGGTAGAAAGAGCAAAGACTTTCAACTGGAGCCCTGAGTGTGAATCTCCGTCCTACATATCTGGTCAGTCTACAACCAGGAGAAACTACCGTATGTCTCTGTTCCTCAGTTTCTTCATCTAAGAAATTAGGGGAGAAGTATTTTCCATGAAAGTTTAAGAGAATTAATTAGTTAATGTGCCAGAAAGAAGAACCCATGAAAAATGCTGATATTGAGTAGAATGTTGAATAAAATCCCAGGATGGAGTGTCATTTATAAAGAAGTAACAAATATAATATTTCTTGAAAAAAACATTTAAATTTTCTTTAGAGATAAACTAAAAGGAAATTATAATAGAAAAACATAGCCCAATCATATCATAAAGAAAAATGTTTTATATTTCATGATATGAATGAGAATCAGATAAGATTTAGTGACTGGGATTTAGAAAATCTTAAATTGTCAAGGAAATTATTTTAGCTGAAATTGATAACACATACTAAACATGGTGGTGATGTTACAAGAAGGTATGTGGGGACATATCAGAGCAAAGGTAGATACCCTAAAAATAAACACAGAAACTCAACCCCTGGTAGAACAGTCTGGAGAGTTTTCTGACCTTAAAAATAAAAGAACCTGCAATATTCTGGTCTTTATTGGTTACTTGACTAAATTTGTATAAACACACTCCACAGAGAATATTAATACTTGTGCTTCAAAAGTAGGCCCAAGGTGCCATTTTTGAATCATAATTATTTAGACAATTTAGCTAGATAACTGGGATATAGTTAAGAAAATTACCACATCAGGATGCCTGGGTGGCTCAGTCAGTTAAGGGTCTGCCTTCAGCTCAGGTCATGATCCCAGGGTCCTAGAATTGAATCCTGCATGGGACAGGGGCCTGCTTCACCCTCCACCTGTCACTCCCCCTGCTCATTCTTTCTGCCTTTCTCTCTCTCTCTGTTAACTAAATGTTTAAATTTTTTTTAAAAACCTCAAAAAGAAAATTATCACATCATCCTGTCCTAGGCATAGCTCTTTGGAGGGCTTTGGTAAAATTATCAGCAAACTGGATTAAACAAATAATACTTTACTTAAAAAGAAGCAGAAAAAAATATATTCTAGCTCTCATCCTGTAAATATAGCAAGAACACAATCATTGAGTCATCTGGTTATCTTATGGCTCATCAGCAATTCTATCCTAGGATCGCTCAGAATTAGATCCATTTCAGAGAGAATAGCAGAAAGAATTAAGGCTCAAGGTAAAATATGCATTGTTAAGCAGAAAAGTGCTTTACTCAATGACTCAAGCAAAGAAAATAGTTACTAAAATAGTAGAGACTGTTCTAGACATTGGAGAGAGAGAGAGCTCTAACAAATAAAGTTCCAAACAAAAACAAAAACAAAAACATGGAAATGGCTGTTTTCCACAGAAATAGACAAGAAAATGAAGATGTTAGGTTGAACCTTTTACAGAGGAGGGCTTATACCATGGAGGCTAACTGTCCTGCACACCCCAGAAGCTCCAATGCAATTCGTAGTCCTCAGTGACAACTACCAACTAAGGAGACAATAATAATAATGATAATGATAAAAGCCTATTTTTATTTCTATTTTTTTAAAGATTTTATTTACTTATTTGACAGAGAGAGAGATCACAAGTAGACAGAGAGGCAGGTGAAGAGAGAGGAGAAAGCAGGCTACCCGCTGAGCAGAGAGCCCAACACGGGGCTCAATCATGACCCTGGGATCATGACCTGAGCTGAAGGCAGAGGCTTCAACCCACTGAGCCACCCAGGCACCCCAAGAGCCTATTTTTATTGGTACTATATGTTTATTGGTATTATATATTTATATTGGTATTATTTACCAAGACTCTGCAAATCACTTCCCATGCATTCGTCTATCAGAAACCCAATAGTCCTGTTACCATTCTTCTTCACAGGATCATTTCTTGAGAGTAATAAAGGTCTCACAGCAAATAAGTGCTAGACCTGAGGCTATACGCCTAGTTTTTCAGCTTTTGTCCTTTAATTCCAAATCCTATATTCTTAGCACTATGTAATCACTATGTCACCTTTTAGTTCAGAGAAACTATACAATGAGCATGAAAATAAAAAAAGAGAGCTTTAATATTCTTCTTGTGGATAAAAATCTATTCTACACACTAAAGCATCATGATGACATTTCCCTTATCCATTAAATAACTGGCAAAGAATAGTCTGGGACACTTCAGTTTAGCTCATGTTAATCACAGACATATTATCATCCCTCTTATAAACTGCCAATGCCTTCACCAAATCATTTTTCAAATCACAACAGAATTTGCACAAACGAGAACTAACTAGAACATTGACTACACTCATACACACAAACTACAAATACATATGCAGTTAGACACCTACTAGTAATATATATGCATTCACACATTTTTAGAGAATACATGTCACGAAAATCAAGTAAGCTCAGTCTTTGGCATTATGATGGTGTTTGTCCATTGTAATGGAACTTCTGCTTCTTTCTGCTTCTACTATTTCACACAGGCAGAGAGAAGCCCATTTCTCCCCACTGCTGACAGTGCTTTGTCTGAATGTCTTGTCCCATACCCAAATAATTATTTAAAGAGCACGAACAGCAACTCTGTGAACCCAAATTAAAAAGACCTCACCCTGCTATAGTCAAAATATTGCAGAACATATTAGAGGGAAGCAAAGCCTTCTGCAAAAATCAATTCTCAGTTGTCAGAGTCTGTATTTTGTGCAAATTTATAAGCAAAATCTAAGATCTGATAATAAGTTAATAAAGTAAAAACCCAGTGAAATAAGATCACAATAAAGGAAAACAATGGATCCCAATTATAACAAGGCCATTCCCTCAGTCACTCTGATTAAGGGTTACAATTAGTTCCTTAGATCAGGGGAATAGGAGACTACTTGGATATCCTTTATAACTTATTATATAGGTCACTATCTCAGTAAATGTAGTGTTGTTCTTATTACACACAGAGTGGACATTCTCAACAAATCCTATTGTCTTCCTTATAAAGCCCATAGGCAAACAACAGTGTCACATAAGATTAAGCAAACTGTTAAATCAGACAGAATATGTCTGTGCTACAGAGTGGACCACACTGGTACAGGATGCTTCCAGAAGGCAGGTTGGCTGCATGTCACATGACAAGAGCCACTGTGAGCGATAAATATATGTGAAGTGTTTTTTACTTAAAGAAACCTTTATTTTGCCTTTAAGGAATCTGTAAATCTCCCGAAGTCAACTGTATATAACAATTGTATGTATATGTGCATTTTTCTGTAGATTCCCCAGCTTTTATCATTTTCTCAGATGAAGCTGTGATCCCTCCCCCAAAAAAGGTTAAGAACTACCAAACTACAGTATTATATACATACAAAAGGATATACGTACCACTTTAAAAAAGGCAACACTGAAAAGCAAAGAGCCTCTCATTTACCATCTTGTGTAAAGAAAAAAGAACATGGTAAAATAAGTATTCATTGTGGGAAGAAAATGAAAGAGGAAAAATACTCCAAGGATATATGTACCACTTTAAAAAAGACAACACTGAAAAGCAAAGAGCCTCTCATTTACTGTCTTGTGTAAAGGAAAAAGAACATGGTAAAATAAGTATTCATTGTGGGGAAAAAAACAAAAGAAAAAAAAACCTCCAAGTTTCAAAACAAAAGAGAAAAAAATATCTTCCTTAACTATGTCCAGAGCCCAAATTATATTATTCTCAATTTTTTTTCTGATTTTTAAAAAATTTATTCAAAAAGAAATCAGTCACCTAAAATGCAAAGGCAACAAACAAGCAAAAATAATGGTGGGCTTATATTTGTTTCAACATGTTTTTATTTTTAAATATTATCATAATATCATTTTCTTTCAAAGCATATGAGTGAACAGATTCTCATCTCTTAATTATTTTTTCAGGAAAGATATAGAAGTGATGGCTGATTAAACCATTTAGCAAACATTATTAGACAGGTCAAGGAATAAAAATAAGATCTCTTCAAAATTTAAAAGAGAGAGAGAAAGGAAGAAAAAAAAGAATTGAAAAAAATTAGGCATTTAAATTGCAGCGTTAAACTAAATATAATTAGAACTAACTTGGCTGTTCTCCCAGAGTTCATAAACCCACACCAAGGAGCTCTCCAGGGAGAGATACAGTCAAATTGTGTCTTCCTTTAATGACCCATTTAAATGGTCAGCCCTGTGCTACCTGCTTTCAATTTTTTCTCTATTTATACCATTCACCTTTCCTTTAAGCACTTGACTATTTGCCTGAGTCAGAGGTGTTTATTAGAGCAACTTGTACCAAAGCAAAATAGATTCTACAATGTCTCAGGCTTACAAATAAAAGAACTTTGACTATAATGTTAAGATCAGCCACTGCTTGTCCATTCCAATCCAGTCCATCTAAATCCCCACTTTACTTGATATAACTATGAATGTAACTATGATGTAACTATGGAGCAAAGACAGAAAAACTAGAACTCTGAGGAAATATCACTGAAAGGAATGTAACTGGAAAAACAAGTCTTATTAATGTGGGGATTCTTTTTTCTTTTAAATAATTAAGCATTACATAAGGGGAAAACAATCTAAACTTCCAAGATTTAAATCCTAGTCCAGACTTCAAGTTCATCTCCTTCATATTATGAGCTTGGAAATTATCACTCATCCTTCCAAAAATAAACCAAAAAAACAAAACAAAACAAAACAAAACAAAAAACAAAAAACCAAACAAACAAAAAAACAAACTGATAATTAGTGTCTTTATTTGTACCTATCAGAGTACTGAGGGTTCAGGGAAAACCTGAAATCCGGAGAGGAGGAGCTGCGGGGAGCCTAGACTATAGACAACTTAAATGGTAATTTTTACAAATTAATGAAGGTTGAACATGGTTTAACTTGAATGTGAGAAACTCCTGGGGGCCCACAGTCTTAGAAGGAATCCCACATTTTCATTAGTTTTTTTCTCCAAGGACCTCAGAAAGGTCTCACAATAAAGATTTTTAAAATATTTCCTTATGGCTCTTGCAAGGGGAGGGAAAGTGTAATCATTGTGAAATAAGCCCAGAGGATTCTCCATTACACAGACCTGTTCTCCAGAGAAAAAGACTTCACCAGAGCCTTAATCTAACTATAGGAAGGACAATTCTCTTCCCATACCAGCCTTAACTGGCCTTCCTGTTTCATCTAAGTGGAGGGAGAGGGGATCTATACTGTTAGAAACAAAAGTCACAGCCCAGATACACAGACTCACTAAAATGGTAAGATTACAAAATATTTACCTTCCCTATCCTTTACCACAGCCATACACCCACAGGGTCTGAGTACGGTAGATTATACCTAGAAGAGCTGCAAACCAGAGACTCTATTTGAAGAGGAGTACTTGGAGAAACCCAAATTCAAAAAAAGAAAGCAAATACAAAGACATTAGAAGCTGACACCTACTTGTTACAGGAAACATTTTAAAAAGCCCAACTCCTGGGATGCCTGGGTGGCTCAGTCAGTTAGGTGGCTGCCTAGGGTCCTGGGATCGAGTCCCGCATCGGGTTCCTTTCTCAGCAAGGGAGCCTGCTTCTCTCTCTGCCTCTGCCTGCCACTCTGCCTGTGTGCGCTTGCTTGCTCTCTCTCTCTCTCTCTCTCTCTCTCTGACAAATAAATAAATAAAATCTTTTAAAAAAATAAAATAAAAAAATTTTTAAAACCCAACTCTTAGCCAGATGAATATAAATCTTCACACTAAAGCCCTATTTATCTTAATTCTTTTTTTTTAAGATTTTATTTATTTATTTGACAGAGAGAAATTACAAGTACACTGAGAGGCAGGCAGAGAGAGAGAGGAGGAAGCAGGCTCCCCGCCGAGCAGAGAGCCCGATGCGGGACTCGATCCCAGGACCCTGAGATCATGACCTGAGCCGAAGGCAGCGGCTTAACCCACTGAGCCACCCAGGCACCCCTATTTATCTTAATTCTTATTACACAATACAGTGTTCCTAGTTTCCCACAAAAAAATGTACAAGATATTCAAAAAGATAGGAAAAAAACACAGTGTGAAGAGAAAATGACACAGATGTTGAAATCATCACACAGGAAATTTCAAGTAACTACAGTTAATGGGCTAAGGGCTCTCTAAGGGAAAAAATGGACAACATATAAGAATAAATGAAACCTAAGTAGAAAGATGGACATTCTAAGAAAAAATCAAAAGGAACTGCTAGAGATCAAAAATACAGTAGCAAAAGTAAAGAATACCTTGACGGGTTCATCAGTATACGGTATGTGGCTGAGAAAAGAATCAGTGAGCTTGAAGACATATCACCAGAGACCTCTAAAACTGAAATGCAAGGAGAAAAACAAATTAGAACAAAAGAAAATTCAAGAACTGCTATTTTTCAAAATATATTAACATGAGTATAGATTATCAGAAATACAGAGGAAACAAAACAGAATTATTTGAAATAATAATCCTGAAAACTCTCTAAATGTAATGACAGACACCACACCACAAATTCAGGAAATGTGAAACACCACAAGAAGGATAAAAACAAAAACAAAAAACAAAAACAACAACAACCAAAAAGACAACAAAAAAATATAACTAAACATATTAAATTTAAACTTCAGAAAACCCAATCAAAGAAAATCCTGAAAGATGCCAAAAGGGAGAAAAGAATGACTTAGCTCTTTAGGAACAGGGATAAAAATTATAGTGGATTTCTCATTGGAAACCATGCAAGAAAGAAGAAAGTAGAATGAAATATTTAAAATGTTTTTAAAAACACACACACACAGACAAAACAACCACCAACCTAAAATTCCATATCTGGTATAATTATGCTTCAAAGGGAAGCAAACATAGAAACTCAGATAAACAAAAACTGAGGGACGGGCGCGTGGGTGAATCGGTGGGTCAAAACCTCAGCCTTCAGCTCAGGTCATGATCTCAGGGTCCTGGGATCGAGCCCCACATCAGGCTCTCTGCTTAGTGGGGAGCCTGCTTCCTCCTCTCTCTCTGCCTGCCTCTCTGCCTACTTGTGATCTCTTTCTGTCAAATGAATGAATAAAATCTTAAAAAAAAAAAAAACTGAGGGAATTCAACTGAGGGAAAACAACTGAGCAGAAATATCCATTGAAAATGTTAAATGGGTTTCTTTGAGGAGAAGGAAAATAATATAGGTAAGAAACTCAGAACTACAGAAAGAAAGGAGTTTCAGAAAAGGAATAAATAAAATAAAATATTTAATTTTCTTATTCTTACTTGATCTGAAAGAAGACTTTGTTTAAAAATAGTAATTATAACATACGAATAAGTAAAATGACTAACAGTAATGTCATATAGAATGGTAGGGAAATACACTATGATAAGAGACCTGTATTACACATCAAGTGATGAATTAACACATCTGCTGAAGCTGAAGTGAAGAGTTTCTTTCTATGATTATTTTCTTCATTCCATCCCCATTCCTCAAAACATCCATGCATAGCTCCTTTAACACTGAACTTTCTACTTTGGCTTACAGCAGAAAACAAGATTGCAGACTTCAATTATACAAGATGGGTTCTTGAAGGATATACATATATACATATATATATATATATATATATACGTGTTTGTGTGTGTGTGTGAGATATATGTGTGTGATATATATCTATATAGATATATATAGATATATATCACATTGGCTAGGGGATAGTGCTTAGATAATAATGTTATAATTACCAAGAAACTAAATGAATTTTCTGTTATGGTTGAGTTGTGTTATAGTGTGTGCTCTGATATTTCCCTATTAGCACATTTAACCAGAAAACTGGAGATGTGAGGTACTTGAGACTAGATTAATGTAACTCTGGGGGTTCTTATGTATCCCTACCTTTCCAAGGGAACTGATTCAGGCTAGATTTGTTGGCACCTGTACAGAATTTCTCTGGCTAAGAGTAAGCACAAGAAAACAAGGAAGAAATGATATATGAACTCATTCCTTCCAAGGAGAAGGGATTGTATTTTGGAAGTTAACATGGCTTTGACAGTAAGAGAAGGGAAATTTTATGGTTTGGATCTTAATTTTCCTTTTAGAAATTCAAAATGAAAAGATGATTTGAGATCCTTACTTTGTAGCTATACTTTTTAGCATAATATGTCTGTAATGCTCTTTATAAAACCCTCTCTGATTATCTCAGACAACATAACAGGCCATAGTTTGAGATGAGAAATAAAATAGTGAGTGAATCTTCAACATAATATATGATATACTTTTCATTAATATTATTATAAGCTGCTAACTCGAGCTTTTAGGCTATAACATCTGAACTGTTCATTTCTCTAGAGTCACTTAGTGGACTGTGGCTATGACCAGCTAACTTCACTGAAATTTCAAATATATTTAATGGATATTAAGAAGTAAATATGGATAATGAAATAAATATAGAGAAAGAAAGAAAGAAATATAAATAAATATAACTGGCACAATGATACATTCTTTCCATGGTGATGAGGTAGAACCTTAAGGATTGGCATATCCTCACCACAACCTAGAATAGTATAAAGGCAATAAATCTACATGGTTGCAGTTTTCTGATCTGGCAGTTTCCTCACTTCATTAAGAACTTCTATGAGAATCAAGAAATGAGCTGAGAGGTACATCTTATTACCTGAACATGTATTCCTGGATCTTATGTTTGGCATAACTCACTAGATCATTTTGGAGGTGATGATAAAGTAAAATCAATTTCAGCCAAATTTCTAGTATCATATCCTTACCAATTTTCAAATCTGGTCCATCCTTTGGGTGAGTCTGGTTCATAGATGTACAAGAAAATCTGTAAATATACCAAGTTTCACAAATGCTGGAATAAGACTTACCTGGAACCTTGTTAATATCATCTGCCAGCAGAGGCAGCTCATCTTTGGATCCTCAGAATCTCAGCAATTTGGTCCAGGAAGCCAACAGGGAGCACTGAAAAGTAAGGCGATAGAGGGCGGAACAAAAATCTCTCCCATCACCCTCCGTATGAGAAGACGACATCAGGCTGGTTTACTGACTTTGTTCTTGGTTATAATTCATAGAATTTTAGACCATAACCAATTAAGAATATAGAAGGAAGTTATGCATGTGCATGAGAAAGAAAGATATAGATACACTATATAATGTGTGTATACTATATAATCTGTGTTTGTGTCTATGTGTGTTTGTGTGTCCATACAGCTTATATAACTAGGAAATACAAGGATTGATGAACAAACCAACAGAAAAACCCAACAACTTATCCCTACATATGGTACAGAGAGAAAATCAGACCTATCTGGATTTGCAGAATTCCACTTTAGTTACTCTCATTAGAGAGCCTCTCTCTCCCTGTCCCTCTCTCTTTCTTTCTCCTCCTCTCTTTCTCTTTCTCCCCATACGGTAGTGTGGCAAGGGAAAAACTAAGCCAGAAATTTTCCCTCAGATAAGCACAAATATTTCATTCTCTGTTCTTCTGTCTCCTATCAATAATGACCCAGGGACAGCATGAAAACTGATTTAACTGCTCCTCCAACCCCACCCCCATCAAATTATGTTCTCTGAATGTTCGGGATTTGGAAGTCCCTGGTGATTTGGAGAGCAAAGCATATTTGTACTTTAGTCAAATGTCCCAGTTCAGTTTACCAGAAAACTCTGTATTGAGACACAGACACCTGACTAATAATAAAATGGTACTTTTTTCCTCATTTTCCATGGTCCCTTATAGATAGGGTGAACATCGGTCCCAGTTTTCAAAAGGTGGTCCTAGTTTTCCCAGCTCAATTATTAACAGTATTCTTCTCACACACACATATTCCACTTTGGCTGAAAAAAATGTTATGATCAACTTCCCTATCATTGATTCTCTTCTCCTTAGAAACCTCACAAATTGAGTTACTGTATCAAGATGGGAATTTGACTCTGCTGGGTATCCCACTGAGCCCTGACCAAATTGAAAATTTGTAAGCAAATACAAAATAGTTGTTTAAGGCCCCCCAAATTTGGGGTGGCTTGTCACAAACCAATAACTAACTAAAACATCAAAACCTAAACTGCATTAACATTAACCAATTCTCTTCCATGATGATTTTTGGGAAAGAACTAGCCTTAAGTGTGAAACACTTACTTATATAGAAACACTTCCTTCCAGATATAGAGTCCTCACAGCTGTGCTGGGCTTGTCATGTTGTATGGGAATATCTTTTTCTGTTTCATACTCAGCACGTGCTCTTTGGTTCTGTTTACAGTATGCGCATCATGTAACACCTGGCTAACTTCCTTGCTCTATCTGTGCTCTGTGGGGTGAGGACAGCTTTCCTTTTACTCTGGCATGAGAATGCTTGTGAGAACACACTGACAATGGGGCATTGATGTCTGCCTCTCAATGCTGATTTTGCTCTATCTCTTCTTACTCATCCAGCCCCTGACTGTGTTGTGTTTTCTTCAATGACTCAGACACCAAGATGCAATGGTAAGAAGTATTTGAACATCTGTTCTTAGTGGTTGGCAGAGAGATGATCTTTGCTATCCGATATGACTTTTTTCTTTTCAGCATAACAGAATTCATTGTTATGCACCACACCCTGTGCTCCATGAAATACGTGCCCTCCATAATACCCACCACCTGGCTCCCCCAACCTTCCACTCCCCACCTCTTCAAAACCCTCAGATTGTTTTTCAGAGTCCATAGTCATTCATGGTTCATCTCCCCTTCCAATTTCCTTCAACTTCCTTCTCTTCTCCATTTCCCTATGCCCTCCATATTATTCCTTATGCTCCACAAATAAGTGAAACTATATGATAATTGACTCTCTCTGCTTGACTTATTTCATTCAGCATAATCTCTTCCAGTCTCATCCATGATGATTCATCCTTTCTGTTGGGTATTCATCCGCTCTGTTGGAGGCATAATACTCCATAGTGTATATGGACCACATCTTTCTTATCCATTCATCCGTTGAAGGGCATCTTGGTTCTTTCCCCAGTTTGGCGACTGTGGACATTGCTGCTATAAACATTGGAGTACAGATAGCCCTTCTTTTCACTACATCTGTATCTTTGGGGTAAATACCTAGTAGTGCAATTGCAGGGTCATAGGGAGGCTCTATTTTTAATTTCTTAAGGAATCTCCACACTGTTCTCCAAAGTGGCTGCACCAACTTTCAATCCCACCAACAGTGTAAGAGGGTTCCCCTTTCTCCACATCCTCTCCAACACACGTTGTTTCCTGTCTTGCTAATTTTGGCCATTCTAACAGGTGTAAGGTGGTATCTCAATGTGGTTTTAATTGAATCTCCCTGAGGGCTAGTGATGATTAACATTTTTTCATGTGTCTGATAGCCATTTGTATGTCTTCATTGGAGAAGTGTCTGTTCATGTCTTCTGCCCTTTTTTTGACGTGATTATCTGTTTTGCATGTGTTGTTTTTGAGAAGTTCTTTATAGATCCTAGATATCAACCTTTTGTCTGTACTGTCTTTTGCAAATATCTTCTCCCAATGCGTGGGTTGCCTCTTTGTTTTGTTGACTGTTTCCTTTGCTGTGCAGAAGGCTTTGATCTTGATGAAGTCCCAAAAGTTCATTCACCACTCTTGTTCAACATACTATTAGAAGTTCTAGCAACAGCAATCAGACAACAAAGAGAAATAAAAGGTATCCAAATTGGCAATGAAAAAGTCAAACTCTCTCTCTTCGCAGATGACATGATACTTTATATTGAAAACCCAAAAGACTCCACCCCCAAACTACTAGAACTCATACAGCAAGTCAGTAATGTGGCAGGATACAAAGTCAATGTACAGAAATCAGTTGATTTCTTATATGCTAACAATGAAAATACAGAAAAGGAAATTAGAGAATTGATTCCACTTACTATAGCACCAAGAACCAAAAGATACCTGGGAATAAACCTAACCAAAGAGGTAAAGGATCTGTACTCGAGGAACTCCAGAACACTCATGAAAGAAATTGAAGAAGACACAAAAAGATGGAAGACCATTCCATGCTCTTGGATTAGAAGAATAAACATTGTTAAAATGTCTATACTGCCTAGAGCAATCTATACTTTTAATGCCATTCCGATCAAAATTCCACTGGTATTTTTCAAAAAGCTGGAGCAAATAATCCTAGAATTTGTATGGAATCAGATGAGGCCCCAAATTGCTAAGAAAATGTTGAAAAAGAAAAACAAAACTGGGGGCATCACATTACCTGATTTCAAGCTTTACTACAAAGCTGCGATCACCAAGACAGCATGGTACTGGCATAAAAACAGACACATAGACCAATGAAACAGAATAGAGAGCCCAGATATGGACCCTCATCTCTATGGTCAAATAATCTTCGCCAAAGCAGGAAAAAATATACAGTGGAAAAAAGACAGTCTCCTCAATAAATGGTTCTGGAAAAATTGGACAGCTATACGTAGAAGAATGAGACTCGACCATTCTCTTACACCATACACAAAGATAAACTCGAAATGGATAAAAGACCTCAATGTGAGACAGGAATCCATCAGAATCCTAGAAGAGAACATAAGCAGTAATCTCTTCAATATCAGCCACAGCAACTTCTTTCAAGATATGTCTCCAAAGGCAAAGGAAACAAAAGCAAAAAATATGACTTTTTTAAAATACCAATCCTTCCCTGGGATTGGTAAACAGGGCATGGTGCTCTGTTCAAGAATGATAGGTGACATGATATATCTTCTGAGGTTTCATTTATATCTTCTGAGATTTCTTTTCCCTCAAGTACTTGTAACCTGACGAGTACCCTAAGGCATTAAAATTATTTATCCATGAATTTCTAATATCTTCTTTCCCCCAAAGATTAGATGAAAGACTAATGAATTTATAGCTAACCTTGGGAATAATAAGGCTCTTTTATTTTGTTACGTTTCTGTTTGTTAGTTAATAGCACAGCAAAAATAACCAACACATTTCATGTGTCTTTGACTATCTTAATAAAATGAGAAAAGGTGTAAGAATCAATCTATCTCCTGTAACACTTTGGCAATACTGAAAATGTGCTCAAAATTTTCTTTTCCCTGAGTACTTTATAGTTTTCTGAGTATAGATTCTGTGTCTCTTTGGTTAGGTTTATTCCTAGGTATCTTATGGTTTTGGGTGCAATTGTAAATGGGATGGACTCCTTAATTTCTCTTTCTTCTGTCTTGCTGTTGGTGTAGAGAAATGCAACTGATTTCTGTGCATTGATTTTATATCCTGACACTTTACTAATTCCTGTATAAGTTCTAGCAGTTTTGGAGTGGAGTCTTTTGGGTTTTCCACATATAGTATCATATCATCTGCGAAGAGTGATAATTTGACTTCTTCTTTGCCGATTTGGATGCCTTTAATTTCCTTTTGTTGTCTGATTGCTGAGGCTAGGACCTCTAGTACTATGTTGAATAGCAGTGGTGATAATGGACATCCCTGCTGTGTTCCTGACCTTAGCGGAAAAGCTTTCAGTTTTTCTCCATTGAGAATGATATTTGCGGTGGGTTTTTCATAGATGGCTTTGATGATATTGAGGTATGTGCCCTCTATCCCTACACTTTGAAGAGTTTTGATCAGGAAGGGATGCTGTACTTTGTCAAATGCTTTTTCAGCATCTATTGAGAGTATCATATGGTTCTTGTTCTTTCTTTTATTGATGTGTTGTATCACATTGACTGATTTGCGGATGTTGAACCAACCTTGCAGCCCTGGAATAAATCCCACTTGGTTATGGTGAATAATCTTTTTAATGTACTGTTGAATCCTATTGGCTAGTATTTTGTTGAGTATTTTCGCATCTGTGTTCATCAAGGATATTGGTCTATAGCTCTCTTTTTTGGTGGGATCCTTGTCTGGTTTTGGGATCAAGGTGATGCTGGCCTCATAAAATGAGTTTGGAAGTTTTCCTTCCATTTCTATTTTTTGGAACAGTTTCAGGAGAATAGGAATTAGTTCTTCTTTAAATGTTTGGTAGAATTCCCCCGGGAAGCCGTCTGGCCCTGGGCTTTTGTTCGTTTGGAGGTTTTTAATGACTGTTTCAATCTCCTTACTGGTTATGGGTCTGTTCAGGCTTTCTATTTCTTCCTGGTTCAGTTGTGGTAGTTTATATGTTTCTAGGAATGCATCCATTTCTTCCAGATTGTCAAATTTATTGCCGTAGAGTTGCTCATAGTATGTTCTTATAATAGTTTGTATTTCTTTGGTGTTAGTTATGATCTCTCCTCTTTCATTCATGATTTTATTTATTTGGGTCCTTTCTCTTTTCCTTTTGATAAGTCGGGCCAGGGGTTTATCAATTTTATTAATTCTTTCAAAGAACCAGATCCTACTTTTGTTGATTTGTTTTTTTGGTTTCTATTTCATTGATTTCTGCTCTGATCTTTATGATTTCTCTTCTCCTGCTGGGCTTAGAGTTTCTTTCTTGTTCTTTCTCCAGCTCCTTTAGGTGTAGGGTTAGGTTGTGTACCTGAGACCTTTCTTGTTTCTTGAGAAAGGCTTGTACCGCTATATATTTTCCTCTCAGGACTGCCTTTTGGCGAGGATGTGGAGAAAGGGGAACCCTCCTACACTGTTGGTGGGAATGCAAGCTGGTGCAGCCACTCTGGAAAACAGCATGGAGGTTCCTCAAAATGTTGAAAACAGAACTGCCCTATGACCCAGCAATTGCACTATTGGGTATTTACCCTAAAGATACAAACGTAGTGATCCAAAGGGGCACGTGCACCCGAATGTTTATAGCAGCAATGTCCACAATAGCCAAACTATGGAAAGAACCTAGATGTCCATCAACAGATGAATGGATCAAGAAGAAGTGGTATATATACACAATGGAATACTATGCAGCCATCAAAAGAAATGAAATCTTACCATTTGCGACAACATGGATGGAACTAGAGCGTATCATGCTTAGCGAAATAAGTCAAGCGGAGAAAGACAACTATCATATGATCTCCCTGATATGAGGAAGTGGTGATGCAACATGGGGGCTTAAGTGGGTATGAGAAGAATAAATGAAACAAGATGGGATTGGGAGGGAGACAAACCATAAGTGACTCTTAATCTCACAAAACAAACTGAGGGTTGCTGTGGGGAGGGGGTTTGGGAGAAGGGGGTGGGATTATGGACATTGGGGAGGGTATGTGCTTTGGTGAGTGCTGTGAAGTGTGTAAACCTGGTGATTCACAGACCTGTACCCCTGGGGATAAAAATATATGTTTATAAAAAATAAATAAATAAATAAAAATAAATTTAAAAAAATTTTTCTTTTCCCAATAACCAGGAATTTTGGCATAAATTATTCAGATAATTTATCAGATAATTCTTAATGAGAATAATTTTTAATCTTATTTGATGTAAATTAGAAAAAACTTAAGTACAAATCAGATAGAAAGTATTGAATTTAGATAGCAACTGTAATGCCAAAGAATTAAAATGATATGAAAGAAAATTTATGAGAGTAGATTAAAGGAAAAGTATATTTTATTTGGGAAAAGAGGCCATCTTCCAGGTAAATTAATAATAATTATTACACACATGATAGATTATGATATGCAAGATGTTGACCAGCTGTTCCTTATTTCCACTGAGTACTGACTATGAGGAAATGCATTGTAAAACACAGCAAAATTTTAAAAACAATAGCATCAGAACTATTGTAGAAATCCCTTTTTAAAATGTAAAGTGGTTATTAATTTAAAAAATAATAAAATAAAATGTAGAATGATTATTAACATTTAAAAATGTAATTATAAGGACTATAAAGCTTCCCTTCTCAAAAGATGTGTTATAAATTCAAACAGAGACTAAGTCTAACATCCTAACACATCATGGCTAGTAGAGTCCTTAACAAGGAGTATTAACCTTAACAAGGAGTATTATCTCATATTAAATTTTTGTTTTGTTTTGTTTTGTTTTTTTCTGGAAGACTAAACAGTAGTTTGCAATGAAAAACAATGTGATTTACTTTAATGTTCAACTTTTTGAGATGTGCTATTCTCCTTGAATGTTCCATTGTTATTATCACATTGTCACATTTCATTTACTTGTGATTGACCTGCCTTTTTTATAAATTGGTGGTGGAGTGGAATAACTTACAAAGTCACACCGAGCCCTATATTACTTGCCCCCTTGCCTGATATACCTTTGTACGTTCTTAGCTGCCCCATTTTCCAGCCAGTCCAGTCATAGTGGCCTTTGCTATGCTGAGAATCTGGCAGCACTGGCTGCTGCTCCTGCCTAGAACTCTCCTTTTACACAGCATGGCTCAGCCCTCTTTCTTTCAGGAGATTGCTAAGTGTTACTTTCTCATGAGGTGTTTCCTGACAACCCTATTTTATGCTGAAGTCAACCTTCTCCATCACAATCCCATGGGCACTCTCTATTCTCTGTTCTCTTTATTTCTTGTTGGTTTTTTTGTTTGTTTGTTTGTTTATAATGTAACATTCATCACCTTCTAACATATAATGGTTATATTTATAACATTTACTATCTATGGTCTGATTTTTTCCCCCACTAGAATGCCATGTAATCTCCACACATTTAGGAAATTTTATCTTTTTTTGTTGTTGTTGAAGCATAGGTATACCAAGTGCCTTAAATGATGCTTGGCGTTCTTTATACATTCACTGTATGAATGAATAAATAAATGAATATAAAAAGATAGATCCAATTGAGTATTTGCCCAAATCAAGTCACAGAATACCTGATTATATATAATTCCTGATTATATGTAAAATGTCTTACCTGTTGCTAAGCCATAGGGATTTTGTGGTTTGAGTACAATGAATTGCAAGCATAAGAAGTAGATGGACATACACACATACTAAAACACAAACAATTAATGCCTTAGGATCAAAAGATAATGACAGGCTGTGTTGATGGATGTTTTATAGAGACTTTCAACCCCAATTATCTAGAATATTATGTTAGTCTTCATATCTCATGTTACATTTATTAGTTCCTGATGCTATTAATCTCAACTCAGACATTGAGTGCTAATTGGCAAGTCAAGGAGGGATATCGTTTTAAACTTAGAACTATTTATTCAAAGGGAAAAAAAATTGTAAGGGTGTCACATAGAAACCATGCTAAATTGGGTTAACCTAGTTAACCACAGCTTGCCCTGGCATCCACTGTTAAGCCTTGCTATTCGTTAAGCTGCACTATTTA
The DNA here is from genome assembly GCF_022355385.1 of Mustela nigripes. Lineage (NCBI taxonomy): Eukaryota > Metazoa > Chordata > Mammalia > Carnivora > Mustelidae > Mustela > Mustela nigripes. Next base: position 21,162,403 of record NC_081559.1, on the reverse strand, counting down.
CTGAAATTTTCTATAAACCAAAAACTAAACTGAATGCTTTACAGTCGTTATCTCTGGTCCTCTAGTAACTATTATAAAATACATATTGTTAAAAAAAAAAAAAAAGATTCAAAGAGGTTAGATAAATTCTCCAAACTCACACAACTAAAATAAATAAATAAATAGATAGATAAGTATAGCCTGGATTCAAGCCAAGGCATGTGGGTTGTTTAAGACCCATGTTCCTTCTACTACAGCAGGCTGCCTCCCTGTTTTCTGATTGTTTTCACCACTGTCTGAGAGCAGGGACATTGCTACAGATCATCAATTCAATAGTAATTTGGCTTCCTGGCAGCCACCATGAGAGTGAACTCGGGGATGTGGGGAAAAAAATCTGAAAATCCTCAGTCCCCTTTGCCCCCATCACATCATGAGTTTTGACGAGAATCCAGATCATCAAATCAGTGCCTCCTTGACTCTGTCTTCTCCGCGTGGGAACCCTTCAGGCAGATCTGTGAGTGCTGCAAGCATAACAGTCCATCACCAACCCGGAGGCGTGTTCTAAGGAAGTTTGGTGCATCAAGGCTCTGGGCGACAGCACAGCTCCTGGTTTTCAGCTCTACCTGGAAAGCATTTTAGTTTTTCATTGCTTTATTTTCTTGCAAATTAACAATAAATTCTTATTGAGTACATATGGACAGCTCAAGACCATATGAAAATGGTCAAAATATTACATGCAATCTCTACACACAAGTATTAATGTGAGCTTCTTGTGTTTTTTCTTTAACTCTCCCATCCTTTTTCCTTCACACACCACTCTTTCCTTTCCTGTATCCTGAGCCTCATTGTTGGAACTCAAGTCCCAGAGAGTGAAATCCTTCTAAGCATATTTAATTTCCCACATTGGAATGTCTGAGGCACAATAAAGAATAAAGGCCAATAAACACCTGATCTTTAAGTAAAATCCATCCAAGTAATCAAATAGAATTTATTAAAAAGCAACCATCACACCTACTTATGAATAGAGTATGTGGTATCTACCTTTAAGAGTTTATACTCTATGGATTGTGGGTCCTACATTCAGTTGGGTGATAGTGGAGAAGTTCTTCACCTACCTTCATCTATAAATATACTAAGAATAGTAGTAATTATAAAATAATGAAAATTAAAATATACCTCTCAATGTTGGAGAGTTCCAACAAAGGATAGATGAGCTTGCAGACCTGGAAAGTACAACAGAGACATTATGTTCACTCTAAACATCACAATCTCCCTATATTTCCCTGCTCTCTTGTGGTTGGACAGGGCCATGAGACTATTTCTTGCCAAAGATTTATCAAAAGTGCCACGAATCATGTTCAGACCAAATCATTTGAAGTTTGATGACAGAGGGATGAGCCAAGAGCACCTAAATCACTGAGTCACTGCACAGAAGACCTATAACAAAGTTTTCATGTGTGAGAAACAAACTCTCATTTGTTCAAGTACTAAGAATTTTAGTTTGTTTCTCATTAAGACAAGTATAACCTTTCTTAAAGAACAGAAGTGGTCTGATACAGAGAAATATTGTGGACACTTGATAAATATTTCCCTTAAAAAATTCCATGAATACTTCATTCTAATAGGCAGTTTGAGATTGGATGCTAGACTGTACAGGAAAATCCACAATTGGAAATTTAGCAGAGAAGGATCAGAGGTGTGATTGATGTTGGATGGGATTTCATGAAGTAAAATAGACAGGAGAGAGCTATTTATGCACACAAGGAAAATGGCATGCGTAAGAGCAGGATAGACTGGGATGTGCACAGTAAGTTGGTTGTGAGACCTGTACGTTTGAAACAGACAATGTGAGTTGTAGAATGTTACCAAATCATGAGATAGTAAACATGCTTAAAGACTGGGCAGAATTTAGATTTCATTCAAACGTCAATGGAAATACCAAAAAAGATTGGGTCAGTGATAAAAGTAATGATTAAGGAAAATGCCTGGCTTTAGCATTTGTAAAATATTACTCAAGACGGTGGTTCTCAACTGAGGCTGCACATTTGAATCCCATGGGAAAGCTTGAAATGTAGCCTAGGTCTCCCCCTAATTCCCGATTTAATTGATGAATCTGGGCATCGGTGGGCTTTCAAAGCTAAGCAGGTGATTCTAATTATTCTAAATTGCAACAAGTATTATGGTAACTGGAAATCAAGGGGTCTTATCCTCTAGAAGGCCAGTTAGGGAGATAATACAAGACACCCTTTCAGGTGTGATGACACACATACACACAAAAAATCTGCTTATTCTACCCAGGAATTGAGGTGGAATTTATAAAGGGGAAGTGGTACTCTGGATCTTGCTCTGCTATTTTTAATTCTTCTCCCAACATTAGAGCAAGAACAAACTACGTTGGTGCACTTTCTCTTCTTTTCTCCATTTTTGTTTTCAAAACACCACACTCTGCAAATATACGGTCTACAGCATAAGGTGTGAAGTAGGACCGTACAAATTTCTCTCTGTATTCCATCTCATTTACCAAGCCCACACTTTAAGACCTGGATTTAATCTTCATATTAAAGAGTGAAAGGTTAAGTAATTTGTTTCAGTTACTTGTAAAAGAGTTATCCAAACGTCCCAGTGCTTTAACCAGGCTTCCTGCCTCCTACACTTTAATTCATTTTCCAACTCTGTAACATCTTACAATTAGCCAAATGGGTCCAATCAAAAATCATATATACAAATTATAATGTACCCATATAGTAGTGTTCTTAACCACTTATTACATACCTTCTTATTTCCAACTCCCTTTCTCAGACTCCCAGCAGACATCCAAATACATAGAATATCCCAGAATATGCACACAATATTTGAGGTTGAGTGAGTTTAAAAAAAAAAAAAAATTCAGCTTTTCCAAAACATACAGACTTCAGTGCAATGAAAGATTTCCTCACCAGAGACTTTCATGATGGTAGTGATCAATTTTTTAAAAGGTTAACAAAACTCCCTTTAGCTTTTTAACAAAATTATCCCAGTCATCAAAGTTGTGCAAGACAGAGACTCCAGTGTATTCAGCTTCAAGATTTTGTAGAAAACCCCTAGTTATTAAAAAGAACTGAGCGTCTTTTACACGATCACACTTATTTATTTGGCCCACGCCCTAATGTGTTGGCGTGTTTATTGAGGAGAGCTTTTTGTTTTATTCTTTCTGGCTTGTTGGCTTCAAAACACAGTCTGGCCCCATAGGAAGCCATTTCGATCTAAAGAACCCACTCTCCAAAGAGCAAGGAGCTGCTGCAATATTTATGAAATCTAAAACCTCTCTTCTTGATCTTTTTAATAAAGATCCTAGAGGAAGGTGTTGCGGGTAATAAAGAGAGAAGGGAGAAGAAAAAGCAGCTTGTGAGGGAGTCTAAGTGCACTCTCAGCAGACTGCTAAAATGTAAACAGAGAGGTGATCAATGACGGACTCTGTTTCTAAATTAAGTCTTAAAATGCATATTAATGAATGCTTTCTGGAAAAGTATATCACATTGAGAATGTCACTTAGGCGAATGGCAGCTACTTTAATTTTAGATTCAGCCTCCCACCCAGCTGAGTTAGGAAACTAAGAAACATTTGCCTAGTTAGTGGATAGAGTGGTATGGTTCATTTTAAAAGTAGTCTGGAAAGAGGATTTGCGGGGGGGGAAAAAAACCTTCCCAAACATAAACAGGTCAAATGTTGCTCTCAACTCATCCCCGAAGGGTCTCTTAGAAAGACTCACAGCTGTTCAGTTTTATAGGGCCACCTGCCATACTGATGAAAAGGATGGGATCGCTTTGAATAGCAAGGGAAAAAAGCCAACCTCCTGGAAATGAGCATGAAAAACTGAAAAGATTAGGATTCAGTGTCTCGATTCTATGAAACAACTGTGCAATGTAAAGCATATTCATGAGTCCAAGAAGAAACAAAATTAGAACCGGTCTAATTCAAATTGAATATTCTTCCGAGGGCAGTAGCACCATGAAACCTCATCTTTCCTTTATTAAGTAAGTGGCTCGATGAATGTGATGGAGCATAAATTAAAAAGCAGGAGAATTTAAGGGATGAGGCTGGCCCGCTGGTCAGGAGCTAGGTCATGCAGAGGGTTGCCAATCTTGGATACTATGTAGGCTGATGGCTTTCAGACTTTGTAAAAACAGTCAATTTCTTTCCTTTCTTCCACATCCTCCATCTGTTTACCTCCCCCAAGTGTCATATGGCACTATAATATATAAAAAAATATAAAAATGGACCTACTCTGGTTAAGACTGGAAGAATTAGAACATAGAACATAGATGTGGTGAGAAGCCAGGAGTTAGACTGTCTCTGTCTCCATAAACTCCCCCAACCAAACCCTGCCATCACTACATGGACCCACAGACATTTCTAATGAATCTTAAGGCTTTCAGAGAACCATTTTGAAAACTGCTCATGTCAACTATTTAGGGTACTCGATAGTTTTAAGCAAAAGATGAACATGTCCCAATCACAACTTAGATGCTGAATATCATTCTGAGATGGGTAAAGAAGACAGATTTGAGCCTGTGAGCTGGGAGGCAGAGCAAGAGTTGGGAGACTATCACGGTTGTCTAGATAAAGAAGGCAAACGGCCCAAACCAGGACAAAGGTTTTGAGAATAATATGTGGGGGTGACATGAGAAGATTTGGTGATTAGTTGGATGTGGGAAATTCAGGGTTAAGGAGGACTCGAGAATATATGTTAGATTGGTTCCAAGCACCGTAACTGGCTAGAGGTATGGAGAATGCTGGAGGAACAAATATTTATTTGGAGGGTAGAGATAAATTCAGTTTTAGTTTCAGGTTGGTGTATTTGACAAGTTAAGTCAGAAATAATATATATATTATATACAGTATATATTCAGACTCAGATTCATGTATTATATAATTATTTTTATATATGTATATTATTTTATATAAAAAATATATAATATATTATATACTATATTATTATTTATATATAATTATATTAAATTATATAATTATATATTCATATATAATTTATATTTAATATAATTATATATATAATTATATATATTTATATATATATTCATATATAATTATATAATTATATATATTCATTATATAATTATATAATTATATATGAATCTGAGTCTTGAAAGACAATCCTGGTTTGGATATTTATATTTAGTGCCATTGCATATAAATAGAATTATAATTATAGCAAAGCAGTAGACAAGAAAGAAGTCTATTTTTTCTTAATATTTTAATTATTTGAGAGAGACAGAGATAGAGCACAAGCAGGAAGGGGAGGGAGAAGCAGACTCCCCATGGAGCAGGGCACCCAATGTGGTGCTCCATCCCAGGACCCTGGGATCATGACCAGAGCCAAAGGCAGACGCTTAACACACAGCCACCTAACCACCCCTGCACCAGAAGAATCTATTTAAACTCCATGGGCCAACATTTAAGGGATGGATAATGCAAAAAAAGGCATATAATAGAGTCAGAAAAGATACAGTATGAGGAACAAGGAAAATATCAAGAAAATCACCACAAGGTTTTAAGAAGAAAGAGATTAGCACTGTTAAATGTAACAAAGAGGTCCACAAAGACAAAAAAAAGAAAATACTTCTTTTGGGTTTAGCATTTAAGAAGTTGATTAAGCCTCAGTCAGTTAAGCCTCTGACTCTTGATAGTAGCTGGGGTTAGGATCACAGGGTTGTGAAATCAAGCTCCACACTCAGTGTGGAGTCGGCTTGAGCTTCTCTCTCTCAATCTCCCTCTGCCCCTGCCCTGCACATGCTCTCTCTTGCTCTCTCTCAAAAACAAATAAATAATGATTTAAAAAATAAAAAGGAAGTTGTTTGGGATTAAAAAAAGAGAAAAAAAGGAGAAGTTGCTTGGGACCATAACAAAACGTCAGAAATTGGGTTACAGAGGGGAGGTGAGTAGAGTGTTGGGTGAGCCTGGTGGTGGTTATGATGGAGGGCACGTACTGCATGGAGCACTGGGTGTGGTGCATAAACAAAGAATTCTGGAACACTGAAAAGAATTTTAAAAAGAAAAAGAAAAAGAAATTGGGTTGCAGTAGTTGACAAGTGAATGGAAGGTTAAAAGGAACCAGGGACTACTACAGACAGGGAGAAAGGAAAAAAACAAAAAACAATTGGACAATAGAAGAGGATTTATGAGTAGTGGAGCATGCAACCAATACGGAAGCAATAAATGAGTGAATGAGCACCAGAACAAAGGGATGAAATAAATGGGGAGAATAGTTAACAGGATAAAATTAAGGAAACATAACGTGTGTATAATGATTTTATTTCTTTTACATTCCTCGAGCTGCTTCAAATCTTTTGGGTAATTGAATGAGAAATTAATGATTTAATCGATCAGGGATCCTGATAGTATTCAAATGTGCCATGAGTCATGCCATGTTTCCTTATCCTTGAACATATAAGGAAAGGGCAGAGAAAGGAAGGGAATTGAGCTAACATTTATTCATGGAGAGCACTTCACTTACATTATTGCATTTGATCTTTGAACAATCCTATGAGGCAAGTATTATTATTTCATCATCTTACAAACGAGGAAACTGAAGTTCAGAGGGTTAAGTGGTTTGCCTGAGGTCTTACATCACTATTTATATGGTACTATACTCAGCTATCAAAATCGGCTACTATAAATACTGTATAAAAGAAGAAAATAGGTCTGTGAGTGCAATTTAAAAACCATTCTGACTGGAGAAATTGAGTGGCAATAGAATGTGTTTAGAAAAACAGCATGGGAAGCAGGAAATACTTCGCTGAATGTCGAGGATGAGAATGTAGGTTTTGGAATCAGATTGTCTATGGTCTATGATGTTGGGAAAGTTATTTATCCTTTTCATGCTCTGATGTCCTCATCTGATGAATGGAATTAAAATCTTTCCTCCCTAATGCATGACATAATTTATGCAAAACACTTGGCACAGTGCTTGCCACATGGTAAACACTTAATTCGTGAAGTTATTTTTCATCCTTGATATTATTGCCTTTTATTAGAGTGACCTAAAAGAGGAAAATCATAACGTGACATTCCCTTTTAAAAGCGTTCAGAGATAGTCTGTTTAAAAAGTACAAAAGCTAATGCTAGGAAACTTTGTCTTAGAGTACGTTCCATTTGGAACAACTCCAGCAGTCGCATGGGTGAAAGATACATGAGTGCTGCCAAAGACTATGAGAGTCAGACCAGATTTTTCTAAGATCTATGCCTGAAATTCATTAAAAAGCAAAAAATAATTTCCCTATTTACATTAAAGAGATTGCAGAAGAAAACATGAGCTCTGTAGCTGAGTGATAAGGTTACTTGGTTTGGAATCGTGGATTCTCATGCGTCCATGCCCACAGGACAATGCTGCTTCTGATGGGTTCTTCTGCTAAGGAAGGAATCAGCCCTCTCATCTTAGAAAACTCTCCCCTTCTGTCTGACCTGAAAACTCGAAGAAAGAGAAGGAAATTCTATTTCTCTGGATGTTCTAGAGGACAACTACCCTTGAAAAAGTGACATTAACCCACCACCACTCTAAAGTTAACCATCGAATCATCTATTCGGACCATGATGTGCAGCAGCCTTGAGGCAGCTACCCACCCGTCTTTGGAGGAATCCAGTCCCAGGAGGGGGGTTTCAACCATGACCACGATACTTCCTCCTCTTAACATTAATGGTGCTGGCTAAGTAAATTGAAGGGAGGAGCTATATATACTAAAATCAAATCCACATGAAAACAAAACGGAGCTTCTGGAGAAAATCAGGTTGACAAAGTAAAGTTATTTCTCGAGCTTGAAGCTTGACCTTTGAGTGGCAAAGTCTGTAGAGACCATGTCCTGTAATGGAAAAAAATTCCTTAAAGGGTGCCTGTGGGAGACCAATAGCACATAAAAGTAAAATATAGCTGAGGGCTAAAAATGATGAAAAGATGACCTGTGGTCCCTGAGCATAGCTTCAGTCTAAGGAAACATTTTATTAGATTGGGATAAAAAGAACAGCAAACGATTTTCTCTTCCTCACTTCTGTTCTCACTACCTCTGAGTGTAAATATCACTTATGGACAATGAACACAAATACTACAGAGAAGCATAACTGATTAGAAGAGTATGAAGGAATTTAGTGGAAAAACCAGAATAAAAACCAGATATAAATGTGGTTTATCCCTAGACACAACTATGAGAGGAAATATATTATTGTGTGTAAGAGCTCGGACACTATCATCGAACCATCTGGGACTGAATGCTAACACGTATTAGCAGTGTGGTCTTGGCAGGGCATTTAATTTTTCTCAGCCTCAGTTTTTTAATCTGTAAAATGAGGATTACATTGGTACCTATATCATATATGATGAAAAGGGCTTTTCTTCTTTCTTAACTGTAAGTTCTTCAAAAGCTCAGAATATGCTTCATGAAATCAGCTTCTATATCCAATTCTTAATATGGTGTCTTCTACTTTTCATAGTAGAAAATAAAGTGTTTGTTGGATAAAATATGGGATAAATTATTCCCTTAATGCAACCACTGAATTACCTAAGCATGTTTTTATGATACACCCAAATTCATGTTTTACTTAACGCCAAATGGAATCAAGGGTAGTTTACATGTTCCTAAGCTTGCATTTCAGAAAGATTATTTAATAAAAGGCATAATAAACACTGTAATCAAATTTTGGTGAGTCCTCAAAGATGGGGATAGAAAAGAACTGTTTATTAAAAATAGTTTAACATGAATAAGTCTAATGGACATTCTGAAATCACTTTGCTCCTTAGTGTTATTAGCTATATAAAATTAGGCTGTCAAATGCTGCTTTATGAATAGTAAGGAAGAAAGAGAAATCACAGGGGACAAATCACTGTCATTCACAGAAGACTACCTGGCAGTCTAAGAATTAAGTTCACTCTTCAGGGCATGCTATCCTCAGCTGTTATAAATATGCCAGAATGCCTCTGTCAGCGGGCTTAATAAAGAGGCCGCCTCCACCAATATGGTGCTTGTAAGGTGCAGTCTGTTGCTCAGAGGGAAAGGGAACAAAGACATTTTGTTTCCAATTATTGTCACTTTGCCTTTTAGCTCAACTGAGCAATTTCATGACCAGGAAGACAGACAGGATTCTCAACAGTAGAGTAACTAAACAAAATCTCTCTAATTAAATGACACTTGGCAAGGGCAGAGGACACCCAGAGTTTAGTTTAGAGCAAGTTGTCTCTACATGGAGTCAGTAGCTTAGCATTTGGGGGTTAGGAAAGACTTTTACATTTGCAGGCGATTCCACTGCCTCATTCTGAACTACTTTTAGGCCTTAGCTAGGCATGAGTTTTCTCGATGCTCACTGGTTTATTAATCCTTACAATATGTCATGAAATAAATAGAAGCTTTTGATACAACCATCGTCTTTTACAAGTGGTGTACTATTATAGTTCCCTTATCTCTTTTTCTGCCTGGTCTCCTGACTAAATACTTTATTAACCTACATCCCTGGCATCATTTGATATTCTCAAGTTTATATATTTAGCCTACAAGTTTCAGGAGGTCAGAAAGTGGTTTATAAAGTATATTTAGGAAAATCCCAAAATCTTCTTTAAGTCATGGCAATGGCAGGTCTGTGTGATTGTAGTAGAGCCCATCTATAGCTATCCTTTAAAGTCCTAGGTCTCAAATCACATAAAGTTTTGGAACTCTGAGATCTAGAAAGCTCCAGGGGCCAGAGCAGGAAATGAATGGCAATACATGGCCAAGTCGTCTCCATGGACCATTGAACAAAGGAAGAGAACATAGATGTACAAATCAGAAGACAAAATATCAATGGTTATATTCCTACAGTTATTTGTAGAATATATATGCCTGCTATTCTAGAATCTTCCAGTGGGAATCATAGAACTATTTCCTACTCTAGGAGTCATAAATCCCTGGGGGAATCTGTGGAGTAATTAAGGGTCTTCAAATCCAAAAGCAAAGGCAACATTGTTAGTAGAATGAATAAAACATCTTTTGTACCTAAATGTACTTTCAAAATGTATACTGACTCTAATACATAAATGTATTTGAAATATTTCCAGAAAGCATAGTATCTACTGATTGTTACATTTTTTTATTATTAACTGATTATAAAGGTCAAACTGACAGTAAGGTTGTGAAGAACTGTAAAAAAAAAAAAAAAAAAAAAAAAAATGCTGATAATCAGTGACTTCCTTTCATTCCAAAGAGTTTAGAAGTACTTCCAAAGAGAAAACAATAAACTTGATATGCATGAAAATAAGAAAAAAGGTTAAAGTGTTTCAGCTACCAAATTTTCAATCCAAAGAAGAGATTTAGAATTACTGAAACCTACTCCAAGTACACTAAAACCTATCTCCCTCCATACAGTACCAGCATCTGCTGGAAGACACATATTAATGTGACTTTCTGATTAGCACTTTGATAATTTTCACCTTATTCTTCCTTTATGTGACAGCGAGATCTAAACACTAAATTTGCTGATCTTCTATGGCAGCATAAGTTTTATGGGACTTTCAGAATGCTATTACTCTTGCTTATTCATTCTTTTCCTCTCTCACCTTCTATCTGTAGAGTTCTTAGTCATAGATGGGTGGCTTACACTGACATGCTGAGATTTTTTTTTTAACATTTATCTTGTGATAGGTGAAATGGTCTACACACTTTAATATCTGAATATATCCTCCATGTCTAATTCAATTCCCCAAGCAGTATAGAAGGTGCAATCTAAACATTTCAGGTAGGAGTGAGTAATTTACATAGAGAAACAGTTCTTGCGAACAGCATCTAAAATGATTTAGATTTTACTCATTGAGACGTGAGATAGAAATCTTTCTCTACGAATGACCTTCACATTATGACATGGATCATATGGAATTTAAAAGTGTAATTATGAACTATAAATCCTCTAAGAACCAAAATGTCAGCCTTTTTTTTTTTCATATTATGTTGTTTCATTACCATCCAATACAATAACTGTTATATCATTAGATATATGTTGGTTTTTGAATGAATAAATAAATGAATGGGTAAAACAGTGAATTTTATTAGCAATTTAATAACTTAACAAACTCACTTTGGCCTAAAAATAATTAATCAGTGATAGAAATAAGGGAAAGCTTGGGATAAGGGAGAGGGGGTTTTAGAATTCATACCTCCATCACCTCTTCCCCAAAGTCATTTCAAACAAATATGAAATCTATATTGAAACAATTTGCTATCTTTCTATATATAGTTCAGTTCAAGATTTGTCAACTGCCACATTCTTCCAAGAAGACCACCCCAATCCAAGTTTGTTTTACAATGAAATTCTAGAATTGGATTGAATCAACAATCAGCAGAATCCATAAATTGTTCTTTATTTTCCCCCCAAATATTTTGTTAAAATTTCCAAAATTCTGTATAAGTCTGCCATAGCATTGCCTTTCTCCACTACTCTGAATCACTAGAATATAAACTACACAAGGATAGACTCTTAGCTCAGTTTGTTTAATAGTGCCTTACAAGCACCCAAACAATGTTGGGTATATACTTGACACCAAGTATACATTTGTTGAATTTTTTAATGTTTCATCTAACTCAGTTAAACATACCAAACCACTGATACTTCATGTCACTTAGTGATTCTATGCCTACATTTATTCCATTATTGGACTTGACACCTTATTGCCAAAACTATATTCTCCTCACACAAAACCCATTTTAAAAAAAAAAAGACAGCAATAACAAAAGACCCTGCTATAATCAATATAGTGGAAACATTTAGTTATTAATTAGACTTCTACTTAGACATTGTTTCCTTGGACGCCCAAGAGTGAAACACTGTAAGATTACCATTAAGTGGCAGAACAGGAAGGTGCCAAAGCAAGAAGGTGAAATGGTCATCCCTACCCACATCAGCAGTTACACTTTAGAAATCACTTCTCCCATCTACCACCTTATTTGATAATCTTCATAATCTTTTTTGTAGAGTCAGAAAGAGTCCTCAACATTGAGGAAAAGAAACTGAGGCTCAGAGAGGCTGACTTGCCTGGGTACACATAGCTAATAAAAATTTGACTAAGTCCTTACTCATTCCCTTGGAATTTGCTTTCTATCCAGAACTTTAGGTCCACGTGCATTCCAGAGTTATTATATACTTAGGAAATGGAGAACAAACCAACAAATACTAAATAGAGGCAAGTATATGTCTCACTTTTGCCACTCTGGATTGCCATGTAATAGCTGTAATAATGAAATTGATGAGTAAAATAAAAGACTAAAGAACAAGCCTTAATCTCATAGAAACAAGCCCTCCAGGGGAAAAAGTCTGTGTGCAGTAAAAGTTGGAAAACTGTGCAGAAGACAGAGAAGTCTGTAAAGGCACAGGTGGACAACCTTTCAAAGTGAAAGAGATAATTGTAATTCTGCGGGGACACACACCCTCCAGACCATGTGGCAGCTGCTTTCCAGACCTCTGTCACACTCTGCTCTGCATGCCCCTGAAGTCAGTGGGGGAAGGAGGGCTTCTTTCCCTTCTCACTAATCATCCTTGACATCCAGTTGGCACACCCATCAGAAACAGTCTATTTGTGGCTTTCTAGGTCAGCATGGCACTGTGCGAGGAGAGTGTCAGTATTTATAGGTAGCCTAAGGTTGTAATTAGAGTTACTTTGCATTATTTGGGGAGCTCTGGGATGCCTGTGCCTTCCCTGGGATTCCATTTGCAGATGTGTTGCTGTGTCCTTTGAGGGAGGCAGATTCAATCCAGACTTAAAGATTCCTATGCTGTAGGACCCCCACTTGCATGGGACCCTTCCAAGACCCTGGGTAAAGGAGAGAGTTCCTAGTAATATCTGTACATACTCAAATATTTTGTAAATTTTATAAAAGTTGCTAAATTTTTCTATTCTATCTCTTCCTCTACTGTATTTCCCCCTTATGTCCGGTGGCATTAGAGTACCTGCTGGTACATTTTGGAACTGGCTAAAGGTGGATTAAATTGGAGATACATTAAATTAAATATACAAAATATATTTGTGTAGTTTACAGTCTCATTCCTGTACAGTTAAGTTACTAGTAACAGGGTTGTTCAACTCGTGAGGGTAAGAGATGGAACTTAAACTGACCTTTGTCTGACTCCAATTGTAATGAACTTAACACTACACGAAAAGACTCTTCGTATGCATAATGATCCATCATAAGCATTTGGTTCCTTACCCTAAAGGCAGGAGTAGAGAGCTTTCAGCTACCTGCCAATATCTGAGATCAGGTCTTTACCTGACCCTGACACACTTGTCCAGCCTTATCCCCCTGGTTGCTCCCTTGCTGTATACACTAAAGTATACCACAATTCCCTATATTCTTTTCATGCAAGTCTTCTCACACACGTTCTTCCCTTGGCCTGAAATAGTCGGACCCAATAATATTTCTATGGATTCTTATTAAATTCTGGTTGACTTAACCCAAAGTGCTGATGTTGGCAAATATAAAAATCATCATATGCCATTATTATGAGGACACCGATGGCAATTGCTTCATGAGAATTCTCAAATTAAACAATACTGAAGAATACTCCTGGCACATAGAAACATGTAATGCTCTGATATCTTACAACTCAAGTAGAAAATTTTCCTAAATCTAATAATTCTAAAAATTTCCATGACAAAACCAGAGTTAAAAAGATAAAAAGGACTTTGCCTTGTTTTCAAAATTAAATATAGTCTTTTTATGAATGATGGTCAAGAAAATACTCAGTCGTCTCTCTCTTTTCTCTGTAGAAACTGGCACTGCAAAATTGTTGTCAGAGATTACACAGCCAAAATGCAGGACAAATTTATTACAGAGGTGTGTCGAGCATTTAATTAACAAAAAATAAAGCTGTTTTTCTGGATTTGGTGCTTCTTGTAACATTTGTTCCTTTTTCAGAATTTATACTTTGTTGTGATTTCTTTTTTTTCATTCTACATAAAATATTTATTTTAAGTAATTTTCTATTCTTTTTTCTTAAAGAAGAACTCCAAATTGTATAAGCTTCAGGCTCCACAAAACCTGAGTTTGGTTTTGTTGGAGGAGGACTATAAAAGAAATCACAGATTAACGATGTGTCTAAAGGTCTGAATTTAGATGCCCTCGGGACAACACAAGAGGTCTCCCTGGCAGCCTAGAGAGTAGAAACTCACTTGGAGCTAAAGGAACATAAAGGAAGCCCTGGGGAGTCAGGAATGTGACACTCTCATGTATGAATTTGTTTCCTTAGGCAATCACAAACAATACAGAGAGAATTCTTAGCAAAATTTCTCTCAACAGATTTGCATTTCAGTGGTGCTATTGCCAGATAACTCACTGGTGAGATGGTTCTATTCCTTCTCTAGAAAAACTGGGGGAACAGTCCAGAGGATGGCTTCAGGGAGTTACCAAGAAGGCCTGCTGAAAACAGGATTGCCTGAAGCCCACACTGGCAGGTCAGTAGTGATAAAGGAGTCAAGAAATACTCTACTGAAAAAGCTATTGATCCATAGGATGCTACACACAGGATTGAGACCTAATGCACAGAGCAGTAATTCTCGGTGGGAACCATGCCACACATAGCGGGTGTTTTGGAGATGTGTAGAGATGTTTTTGGTTGCAGTGATGGCAGAGCACTGATGGTTTACCAGTCAGGGATCCTAGACAGTCTTCAATGTGCATCATGATCAAGCCTAAAAAGACTTCTGTATTTTATGCTTTCCACTAGTTTCAAATGTGCTTCTGGATATTGATGCCAAATAGGTGATAATCCTATTTGTAAGTATTTGAGTCTTTTTATACAAATGTGATATACTTTTGTATGGTTATAATCTAAACTGGATTTTATACCATGTGAAGAATGGGAACTTGTTTATAACTCCCTCACAGTTTGTTCATCTCTTTCAAATATGGCCATCTTGGGAAAGAAGCATGTGTCACTTCCATTACCAATATATCATGCCTAAGTCATTTTGTATTTGCAGTTGTTGTATTTACGGAATTATACCCATATACAGAAATATATTTCACTGATTTCAAATTGTCAAATGTAAAACAAAGTTTCTTATAAGTTTTGAAAACCTATTCACTATAAATGTGTCTACATTCTTATTTCATCCTTTATTCTATTGTGGTAGTTCCAGAACATGTTCATAATGTCAAAGAATAATTCAGAGTTGGTTACATAGTTATTTTGCTTGTTAAAATTAGTTTCTCAAATATGAGAGTAAGCTTGTAGGTTGAAAAATAATAAAGGCAAAAAAAAAAAAAAAAAAAAGGATATATAAGAAGAGGGAAGCTCTAGCCCAGCAACAGTGAATCTTGTGAGTACAAATTGTTGGTTAAGCCTGTTGGCTGGAAACTAATGTGGAAGCATCTGGACTTTGAAGAGGACAATGAGGTTATGAGAGAAGACAATTTTAGTGATTATGGATTCCCTAGAAAGCCTTGAGAGTTTTAGATGTAAGCATTCATGTCAGGTTGTCTGTGTTAAGTCTCCTGGCTTAAGTCTGCCCCATACCCTTCACTAGAGTTTTTAAATATTGACATATACAATATTTTATTTTAAATTACTTTTATATTGTTTTATGGATATTATTAAGTTCTTAAGAGTTAGGTAAATAGATGGGTTACATTAGCTATGACTTTTATATCAGGAAAAGACAGAGTTGTTACAAAACATTCACTATGAAAAAACATGGAGCAAAACAGTGTAAGGACCTATTTAGAAACTGTCCCTGCTCCCCTTCCCCCAGGGGATTGACTTGGAGACAGGTCCAGGAAACCAGCTTCAGGTAACAAAGCCCAGATACAAGGGTGGGTGAGTCCAGGTGGAGAATTCAGTGGGGGGATGCACACTGTCTCCCTGGTTACCAAGGAGTATGGACCCTGCCCTTTGGGAGCCGTTTGTCGCCAATCCTAACCAAGGTGTGATAGGCTAAATCAAATGTCTACTAGGGTAAATTGTAACTCGACTGGTCACTTAGCATCACTGTGATGTTTCCTGTGTGTGTTACAATCTCATTGGCCACCTGTGAGTGGCCAGGCCCGACCGCATGGCCATTTCCCTTAAAAGCTAGACTGTGAAACAGAGAAGGTTCACCCTCTCTTGTAGGAGGTGCGGCCCCGAATGTTTGGTTAGATTCTTGATGCTTGGTGTGAAATAAATCTTTGCTTGACCTTTGCTTTGTATCAGTCTCGCTCCTTTAATCACGGACCCATTATTGGGACATAACAACAGCAGGACAAGCTCATGTTTAGAAGCCTTTGGCTTGGACTCTCTCCTTGTCCATAGGTCTCCCACAGGTGGAAAGGTGTCTCTATCAGAGAGTCTACCATGTGATAGACAGTCAACTCATGTTTAACATATGGATGGATGAACTTAAAAAAAATTAGGTTTTATAACCTTCACATGCCTCTGGAAGGAAGGTAGAGTCTTTCATTTTGCTTGTTTCTTTAAGTAAATGATCCACTGAATAGAAAGATGATTTGGGAAGTTTGCTGTCTCAGAGAAATTATAAGTAAAGAAGCAAGTGAAAGGAACTCAGGATTCCCTTCAGAAACCCTGTAGATCTGGCCTGAGGAAATCAATAATTTTAAAATTTATATGGAATAAAAACAGAAGTAGATTCATAAGCCATGAATTCCCTCCAGCTTCTAATAACCAAAAACAGGTCATGTTGGATATGCTCACTGCCAAAAAAATTTTTGGCTTTATAAAATAAATGGCCAAATCAACATAGGTATTATATTATTTCAGAGAAGGTATTTCACATATTGGAGGGAAGACATACCAGCAATTCAGCTTATTACCAATAGTAGCTATTTTTCTCAAAATGATGATGACTGCCATACTCTCTCTCTGCGGTCATCAATTTGAGTGGCAATTCCTAAAGGAGTTCTTATTTCCCAAATCACTTGTCCATACCAACACCTATCCATACCTTTTCTTAATAGTATGATCATCTTAAACTTTCTACCAGTACTATAAATAAACCTATATCCCAGATAATATCTCATCTTAGTTTTCTCCTATACCTAAGTTGTGCCCCTGTTGAAATAAGCCTCAATACCAATTTCTCTCCCAGACTTAGCCACTCTTGCCAGCTCTTGGCTTCCTTCCTACTGGTGCTCAGCTTCCTTCTACAGTTCACTAGCAGTTCTGATGGTAGGTACAGGTGGATGGAAAAGACTTGGCAAAAGCCATTCTATCTCTAGAGGTCTCACAAGTTTCCCAGCATTATCATATTCAGAGATATCATAGGATGATATATTAATGACTTCATTCATTCATTCACTTGGCTGAGTGTTTGCCCTGTGCTTTAGGTGTTGAAGATGGTTTAAAGTCCAGTACCCTATCACAGGGTTTCAGAATGAACTCAGTCCCATCGTGGGGACAGCTATTTTCTGTCACTTAGCCTGCTGCCAAGGTGGCAAACCCCACAGAATAATGAACTCCCATGAAAATCATCAATAATTAAGAGCTACTTAAAAACTCTCCTCAGCCTTTTGAAAGCTATGGAAAACAGGGGCAATTTAAAAACTGAGGAATGGGGGCGCCTGGGTGGCTAAGTGGGTTAAGTCGCGGCCTTCGGCTCAGGTCATGATCTCAGGGTCCTGGGATGGAGTCCCGCATTGGGCTTTCTGCTCGGCGGGGAGCCTGCTTCCCTCTCTGTCTCTGCCTGCCTCTGCCTACTGTGATCTCTCTCTGTCAAATAAATAAATAAAATCTTTAAAAATAAAAATAAAAACAACTGAGGAATGTTTAAAAATCTTTCTGTCTCATCACTAAGACTTTGTTAAACAAAATTTATCACTGAAAATCCTAAGCCTCCTTTCCGGAATACAGACTGCATTGCTAAGGACTTAGAACTACAACCACACGAGAAAACTTGTTAGGCACGAATGTGTATGCGAGCAGAGTGTCGATGAGATACTCAGCATCATAAAAAGCAGTACGTAATTTCTCTGCTGCTTTTCATTCATATGTTTGCAGGACTTTTTCTTTAGCCTAAACATGGTAACCCTGCTTAACGATAACCACGCAGGATGTTACTTACTACTTACAACAGAATTAAAATAAAATAAATGCACTGAATCGGATTATTTAACTTCAGAGTGCTTATACCACCAATCTCGCCTTTCCGGCAGCAGCTGGAGAAAGGCAGAGACAACACCATGCTTCAGTTCAGCTTTACTTTACAGCCTGACTGACTCCAGATGCCAGGTTTACTCTGGAAATGTAATTAGTTTCAATTAACTAACATCTGGCCAAATATAAACATATTTGGGATTCAGGTAAAGAAAAGCACATTCCTACAGAGCAAGCTCGTTTACTAAACAACCTGAAAAGAAGGTGAAGAAATGCTGTTTAGGTTCATCAAGAAAGAACTATTTCATTACAAGTGGCTTTTAAAACGTGTGATATTCTCCATCTTGAGGTTTCTGGATTAACCTCATTACAAGAGCCAAAATCGGTTTGTGGCATACCAGGTCAAATTCTAACCCATCTGAAATCTCTGCATCAACCTCTGCCAAGAGTTCATCTGTTTCAAGGAAAATTTTGAATCTATTTTCAACATGACAAAAGAGCCATCTCCTTGGAATTGGCTATAATAGGATTTGAGTTGCACTTCCATGAAATGTTGAGGGAAGAATTTGGCTTCATGGTAGCTATAAATAATCCTTTACATGGGAGCTGTACATAACGATATTGATGATAAATCTCTAATTTGATGTGCAGCATGTAGAGATCCAACGAAACACTGCCAAGCTTAGTGGGAATAAAAGTCATGTTTCATTAGAGAAATTTTTCTGCACATGTGCTTATGAGGCCATAAGCACTACGCACTTCTATTCAAATTTGAGACTTTAGAAAATATAGACTTGCCAATGGCTTGAATATTGTCAACATAGACAGAAGACTTCAATCTGTAGCTATAAAATGGTAAATAACTCACGTCCTGGAAGACCTAAGTGGGAAAACATTTGGTTTCTTGTTCATTTCCACGTTTGTAATATTCAGATAAAATTCCCTTTAATCATCACCTGTAATAAAGAATCAAATCAAAAAACATGTCCAACCATAGGAGGTTGAAAATTTGATGATAAAGTAGCCTCAGGCTCTCTACTAAATAAATGTTTTTAAAGCACTTTGGCATTCTACCCTTTTGTACCAGAAAGAGGTAGACTAACTGCAGTATCACATTTTACTTCCTGAAAGTAGCTTTTTCACTTGAACTATTCCATGTATAGAAGAAAATTGTCATCAGTAACAAACTTCAGTCAATCCATATTTCAATCCAGTCAATCAATTAGCACATTCCCCGATACCTTGTAGCCTGGTTCAATTAACACAGATAGTTTACATAGAATAAACAACACAAGCGATAGTGACAAGATATGATTTTAAGTTACTAAAAAATAACTTCAAACTTACTTACTATACATTTCCTTAGCATTATTTACCTCTCTCTAATTCATAGCCAAAATTCGATTTACATAGACTTTCTCCATTTTCTCATCACTCCCTCATTCTCCAATCATGCTCTATTTTCATGACTTCACTGAAAAACAAGTATTTCTCAATGCTTTTCTTAACATGATCTCTGTGACAAGTTGAACACAATGAATTTTCCCTCCATATGGAACTATTCTGCCACCGCGGCTTTCAACCTACTCGACTCTTGCTTCTATTCCCAGGTCCCCACCTATTCCTTTCCTGTCTGTTGGCCCTCCTTCCTCGGTGTTGTCCTTAAATGTTGGTGTGGCCTTGGGTGTTCTCATGGTACGTAGTCTCCATGGCTAATCCATTTATTAACTTCAACCACCATGTCTATGCTGACAGCTAGTAAATCTATACCTTTTGCCCATATTGCCTTTCTAAGACGCATAACTGTATTTCTAACCATCTACTACTTACTGATAGGTGTTGTCTAGATATATTAAACTCACCTATCCAAAATGAACCTATTTAACTCTCTTCTTTATGAACTAGATCCTCTTATTTAATTCCCAATGTACTCTGTCCTATCAACATCTACATAATTTTCCAAACCAGAAACATGAGTGTCATCCCATTTTCCTCTGTCTTTCTGATTATTACTAGTGCTTCAGTGTGGGTCCTCATCTTCTCTCATTTGGATAAATACAACAGCTTCATAATAGCCTCATTGCCTTGAGACATGACTGCCCCACTTTGAACTCTAGGCTCTGACTATCCATTTTACATAGTCTCAATGCAAGTCTAATATCACTGCTTTGATTAAAGCATATACATGGCAATAAAATGTCAATTTTTCAAGAGTTGTATACCATGAATTTTTGTGGGCTAGATTTTTTTTTTTAGTCAACTTGGTTACACTAGGAACTGTTCCTATAGAGTTTCAAGTTATACCTGACCAAAAGTGAGATTACAAGAGATTTAGGAGGCAAAAGTGAAACAACTGCCATTACCTTGTGAAGGTCATTGTTCAGAGATAATGACACGATACATATGTGCCAGAAAGTTCCACTTTTGTCTCTTTTCCATTCCACTTCCAGTTTCTCTTCCTGATTGCCAACCATGCTAAGTGACAGAGGCCTCAAGCCAATGAGCAGCCTCTATTCTACAAACTCACAGAGGTGGAAGTCACCAAGATTAACAAATGCCCATAGACTTCTATGCAGTTTTAATCTTGTGTAAGGTCTAATTCTTATGATAAGATCTTTATTTCATAATTCTCCCTGCCTGAGTCTTGATTGACACATCTGATGCACGATCCCCAGGTACAGTACTGCTATAGCTGAGGTCCTCCAAACATGCCCTTCTCAGCAGTACTTGTGCCCATGCTCTTCCCCTGTCTGCCATGTATGTCCCCGTATCAGTCTTCTTCCCATATCTCCCTGACTATTTTCTCTCAGTCTCAGGTTCTAATCCATTATCGCCTCTTATCAGAAGGATTTCCCCACTATGTGCATAATAACTGACATTATATTAATGACTATGATCTATAATTAATTGATCTAGTTTTTTTTATTACTAAATTATCTCATTTATCTCCTGTTACCTTCCTAGATTGTGAGATTGCTGAAGGTAGGGACTATCTTTATACAGTACCTTCAAAACCTGACACAGAACTTATCAATGAGATCTAAAATGGTAGTCAGATAGGAAAACACCCCAGCCAACCAAAGCATATGGAATAAAACTCTTCATTTACAAAGACCTCAAAAGGTCCAATCTCAAAAGAACCCTTAACAACTGAAATGAGACCTTTGCTATCAAGTAGAGATATTTTGCTGAGTTCAAAACTCAAGTTTATTGCCCAAAACACTGGCATTACTATTTCCATTTCATTTTAGAACCTCCTTAAAACTCTCCAGCCATACTTCACCCTCTGCAGCAATAGTTTTCAAACTAGATTCCTGAAACTCTGAGGTTTCCTTGGAATTGTTTCAATGGTCCCTGTGGTGATGGAGGAATTAGTAAACCCTACATAAGAAAATTTTGAGTTATCTTGCTCTCTACTCTTATTAGATGATATTCCTCTGTAGACTTCTGTTGAAAAAAAAAAAAAAAAACAGAAGGAAAAAAAAAGAGAGAGAGAGAGAGAGATGTTCTTTGTTTAAAATAAGTTAAAAATAATCCCTGGCTTACAGGAAAGTGTCAAAGCGTCTTAGCAAATCTAATCAAGATCTCCATGAACTATCCCTTACCTAATTCTGTAGATTCTTCTCTTGCATCTCCTCTATACCTTTACATTCTAGTAATTCACAACACAGACCACGGTTTACGCTGATTCTGCTTCGGTTCATGCTTCTGCCTTTGCCTTGCATGTTCCTCCCATTTCTCTTCACCTAACTCACTTCACTCTTGTGTCTAAAGTAGGCTCAGACATCATCATCTCCAGGAACACTTTACTGAGACCACAGGATAGGATGGGTTATCATCCTCTCCACTCTTTTTTTTTTTTTAAATATTTTATTTATTTATTTGACAGAGAGAAATCACAAGTAGATGGAGAGGCAGGCAGAGAGAGAGAGAGAGGGAAGCAGGCTCCCCGACGAGCAGAGAGCCCGATGCGGGACTCGATCCCAGGACCCTGAGATCATGACCTGAGCCGAAGGCAGCGGCTTAACCCACTGAGCCACCCAGGCGCCCCATCCTCTCCACTCTTAAAGTGCCCAAAATACAACTCTCTTGTAAGATAGCAGTCCACTGACATTATCTTCCAAACTGACTTGTAGGACGGTGAGTGTTGTGAGATGTGTTTACAGTGCTTTAGTTCAGCCACAGACGCAGTCAGTGTTCAATAAATCACTGTTCAAAAAAGCGCCCTCCCACATATAATGATCATAATTCATCAAAATATTTTAGATTAAAGATGAGAAGGATCAAAGGAAATGGAAGGTAATTCTGTTTATTTAGATGTGCTACCTGATTTCCTTACATAGCCTATGTGAGCCTCACAAGAGCTCTATGACAGTGATGCTATTGTTTCCATTTTACAGTTAGGAAATCGTGGCTCAAATCATATGGGATTGGCTATCTACAGGAATAAAAAGGATTTGATATCGGAGTTGCCTGACTCCAAAGCTGAAGTCTTTCGTTTACTACATGTCTGATGGTTAATTTTATGTGTCAGCCCAAACAGCTAAGAGATGCTGGTAAAACACTATTTCTCTGTGTGCCAGTGAGGATGCCTCCAGAAGAGATTAAGATTCGAAGCAGTAGATTTGAGTGCAAAAGACTGACCTTGTCAATGTGGGTGGTTATCATCCAATACCTTGAGAGCCTAAATGGAACAAAAATGTGGAAGAAGAACAGGTTTGCTGTCTTACTTGAGGTGGATTTTAATTTTCTCCTGCCTTTGGATATTAACACTTGGTTCTCAGGCCTTTGGACTCAGGCTGGGACTTCTACCATCGATTCTCCTGGCTCTCAGACCTTCAGATTTGGACTAGAACTACACCACCCGTTTTTCTGAGCCTTCAGCTTACCGATGGCAGATTATAGGACTTCTCAGCTGCCAGATCACATGAGCCCATTCCCTCCCAACACATTTCTGTCTATCTATGTGTATATCCTATTGGTTCTGTTTCTCTGGAAAACCCTGATTAATAAAACATAAATAACATATGTTAATGCATATTAAAATGTGATACCAAAGAAAACTGACCAAGAGAGTGTGTCTGCTCTACCAAAGTCCCCCATAACATTCAAACCTGTTTATTTTTCCATATTTTTCTGGCAACCAAGATTTTAAAATAAAACAGTCCTTTCAACGAACAGCAGTCTATTTCTAGGTATATGCCACCTACTCAGTCAATTTAATAAACATTTACTTAGCACCGACTAAATGCAAGTCACTGCATATGGCCTTAATGGAGATACAAAATGAGGAAGGCATGGTCCTTGCCCTTCAGCAGCTCATAATCTAAAAATATACATTAACAACTCTGAATGGAGGCAGATGGTGATAAGTGCTATAATAAAAGCACTTACAACATGCCAAAGAAGCATAAACCAGGGAGAGATTAATTCCAACCATGGAGTAATAAAACACCTTGGTAAATGTATCTTTCATTATACACCCAAAAAATCTTTTATGACCCAAGACAAAGGATGCATTTCTTTGTGAAATACCAGAGCTTATTCAAGAAACTAATAGACATGGCTTTTGTTAGCAAGAATAGAATTTAACAACAATAGAGACAGCCCTACCTGTGTGTGTTTCCCATAGCAATCAGAGGAGACCCAGGGGCCTATTTACTTAAAGGGCTCTTGGTCTGTTTGGAAAAGACTGTACTTGGTTCTGCCTACAAATCCATGTCCATTCATAGCATTTCTTTTCAGTTCCTTTGTGTGCTTAAAATGAGACTCTGAATAGTCAATCTTGATGTAGGAAATGTAGATTTCGGAGGATACAGCTCAGGCCTAACCAATGAGGGATGAAAGAAACAATTTTTTTTTTTTTTTTTAATAAGAAGCAACTACAGCAACTTATCTAGTTGAAACTTTGATTCAAAGAACTTAAACGACTGTGACTGAGGCCAACAATGTTAAATGACTTCCTCCATGTGCCAACTAGATTTATTAGGTTCTGGCAACGCTGTATCAGACGAAAGTCATTAGACTAGAATTAAAAGTGAAAGCACAGACAGTTCATACAATTCCATCATTAAAGGATCAATGTGTAACATTTGCCCTGTTTACAGATTGATAGTATGCTGTATCGACAAAGGAAAATGTAGATCATTCACCCTAGTAGTATTTTAGAATAAAGAAATGTCTTAATTAATGTAAAAATACACATATGGTTTATTTTACATAAGTTCCTTTGTAAAAATTAGCAATTTTCTTAAGGAAGATATATCCATGGGAAAAAAAAAACAATGTGAACTAATTAAAGCTCAACGTGTTGCTATTTTTTAAAAGCTCTCTCCCTGGCAGGATATTCAGACCATATAGGAAAGAACAGGTGGAATTTGCCAGAAGCCAATGGGCCAGTGAAAAGTTCTGCTTTTGTGAAATCCCGAATTTGCTTTAGACAGAATGAATAATTGATGAGGAAGTGCCCATGACCTTACCACCTCCCTGTCTC
>NC_081559.1:20733230-20837834 GCF_022355385.1 Mustela nigripes | reverse complement strand
GGCTCAGTGGGTTAAGCCGCTGCCTTCGGCTCAGGTCATGATCTCAGAGTCCTGGGATCGAGTCCCGCATCGGGCTCTCTGCTCAGCAGAGAGCCTGCTTCCCTCTCTCTCTCTCTGCCTGCCTCTCCTAAGAGGATATGTTGCGAATGTCTGAATTTGGAAATTGTAACAAGAATAAAATGCTGACCACACCACTGAAGAAATTTTAGAATCAGCATGTTTTAGGACTCAGCTTGGAGAGAACTTGGTTCTTCTCACATAACCTTGTCTGAGTTTCACTCCACGTTTTGTTACTGAAAAGCTTAAAAACATAGATAGTTAAATGTGTACATAAGGGGCGCCTGGGTGGCTCAGTGGGTTAAGCCGCTGCCTTCGGCTCAGGTCATGATCTCAGAGTCCTGGGATCGAGTCCCGCATCGGGCTCTCTGCTCAGCAGGGAGCTTGCTTCCCTTCCTCTCTCTCTGCCTGCCTCTCTGTCTACTTGTGATCTCTCTCTATCAAATAAATAAATAAAATCTTTTTAAAAAATATAATTTGTAGCCTGTTTTGGATAATTCCTGCAAATTTGAGGAAAATCAACTCATTCTACTCTAGCATTTTCAACTGAGCTGAAACAGTACTCTCTGGGTAAAGTAAAATCTGTATATGCCCTATAGAACTCAGTGCCCATTCAGTCCCCACACCATGGGCTACCCCCTTACCCAACGTGCTCACCCCCCCCCACCTGACAGGGCCAATACTTTGAATTTGTTATTTGAAGATATAAGCTGTGCATTGAATTAAGTACTGGACCAAGAGGAGAAACTAAATCATTATATCAAAAACGGAGGCTCGGGGAGCCTCCTGAGTGCCTGGGTGGTTCAGTTGGCTGAGTGTCCAGCTCTTGCTTTTGGCTCAGGTCATGATCTCATGTCGGGCTCTGCGCTCAACCGGGAGTCTGCTTGAGATTCTCCCTCCCTCTGCCCCTACCCCTGTGCTTGCGACTTGCTGTCTCTCTCAAATTAATAAATCTTAAAAAAAAAAAAAAAAAAGAGGACCAAATTCTTTAAAAAAAAAAATGGCTCAAATGCCGTATGTTAGTGCATCCTGTAAATCTGTACATCATTGTATAAAAATAATCCTGCACAAATATCAGTCCCAAATCCTCTGCAGAAAGGCTTAATCTAGAAACACACAGTTTGGGATCTAGATTCCAGGTCTCCTGACTTACTAGCTTCCCGTTTTATTGGAAACATCTACCACTTCTCTAAACGTAAAAATGAAAGTTGTATTTACATTGCCGAATGCAGCAGCTCTTTGTGGCTTTTAAAGTATGATTGAGGTATTGAGGTATTTAAAGTATGATCTGGGTGGTTCAGTTGTTTAAGCATCTGACTCTTGATCCCAGCTCAGGTCTTGATCGTGAGTTCAAGCCCTGCATTAAGCTCCATACTGGGTGCGGAGCCTATTAAAAAGAAAAAATAAAGTATGCCTAAGGTAGTAAAACCTTAGGAAACATCTCTTGTGCACATGCATTGACTTTGGGAAATTATTTATATGTATGTATACAGTGATAAATACTGAAAAATAGTATGTACATAAAGTCCCAAGAATTAATGCATAGCCTAATTTTAGTACGTTCCAATAGGTTAAAAAAAAATATTGGAATGGAATCCAAAACCTTTTAATGACTTCTAGTTCCTTTTGATCATGTTACCTTTCTGGCTTAACACTAATCCCAGAGGGCACCTGGGTGGCTCAGTTGGTTAGGCATCCGATTCTTGATTTTAGCTCAGGTCATGATCTCAGGGTCATGCGATCAAGCCCTGTGTCGGGGTCCATGCTGGGTTGAAATCTGTTTAGGATTAATTTTCTCTCTCCCTCTGCCTCTCCCACCCCCTCTCTCTGTCACCCTCTTTTTAAAACACACCTACATACACAACTTATCCCTGGGGTTTAGGAAGATCTCTTTGCTTTAGCAGAACTAATAATTCCCTTTCTCGTTTTTTAGCCCAGCCTTCAAGTCAACCATGTGAAGTTACAAAATTTGATCAAGCCCAGTGTAGATTATGTCTGCCAGCTGAAATTTCCTTCCGGCAATTACCCTCCTTGTGTGGATGATAATCGAGATCTTCTAGTCCATTGGTGTCACGGTTCACCTGGAGTGATCTACATGCTCATCCAGGCCTATAAGGTACTGTGAATTTTCTCATTTTCAAAAGAAATTGGAAAATGTAACCTAAAATTCTGTAACTTAAAATTGTTTTTTATGCATAATCTTTAAAGGAGCAATAGATAAATTATTTGTTGGACCTGCAATCACTTTGCTAAATGGATTATAATTCATTCTCATAGTATCCATCTGCATGAGGGCAGAAACTACTTCATAGATCAGGAGACTGTTCCACTAACAGTAGAATAGCCCAGATCATAGCATCACTGGCAGAGCCAAGATAAGTATCCCAGAAGTTCAATTAAAAATAGAACCTTTCGGGGCACCTGGGTGGCTCAGTGGGTTAAGCCTATGCATTTGGCTTAGGTCATGATCTCATGGGATCGAGCCCCGCATCTGGCTCTCTGCTCAGCAGGGAGCCTGCTTCCCTCTCCCTCTCTGCCTGCCTCTCTGTCTACTTGTGATCTCTCTCTGTCAAATAAGTAAATAAAATCTTAAAAATAAAAAAAATATAACCTTTCTTGAGCACATGGGTGGTGGCTTAGTTGGTCAAGTGTCTCTTGATCTCTGTTCAGGTTATAATCTCAGGGTTGTGAGATGGAGCCTGCTTCCTAAAAAACAAACAAACAAACAAACAAAAAATACTGTATTGGGGCACCTGGGTGGCACAATTGATTAAGTGTCCAACTCTTGGTTTCAGCTCATGATCTCAGGGTCAGGAGATCAAGCCCCCCATCAGGCTCCGCACTCGGCACAGAGTCTGCTAAAGTTTCTGTCTTCCTCTCCCTCTGCTCCTCCCCACCACACTTTCTCTCTTGCTGTCTCTCTCACAAATAAATAAACACATCTTTAAAAAAAAAAAATCTTTCTTGTGCATTGCTGATAGGATTGTAAAATGATGTAGCTGCCATAGAAGAGAGTTTGGTAGTTCCTTAAAAAATAAACATAGAATTAATATGTGATTCAGCAATTCAACTCCAAGGTATATATACCCAAAAGATTAAACACAAGGATTTGTATAGATGTTACAGAGATGTTCCACAGCAGCATTGTTCACAGTGGCCAAAAAGTGGAAACGGTTCAAGTGTCCATGCACAGATGAATGGATAAACAAAATGTGGTGTGTGTCCATATACATATCTACAGTGGAATATTATTGAGCCGTACAAAAGAAGGAACTTCTGACCCATACTGCAACATGCATGAACCTTGGAAATAGTATGTTAAGTGAAATACGCCAGGTGCTAAAGGACAAATAATGCATGGTTCCATTTATATGGTGTGATGGTTAGAATGCGGTATGTAGAGTAGGCAAATTCATACAGAACGTAGAAGAGAAGTTACCAGGGATTGGTGCTGGGGTGGGGGTGCATTATCATTTAATGGGTAATTAAATTTCATCACTCCAAATAGGGGTGATGAAAATGTTCTGGAAATAGTGGTAATGATTATGCAAAATTGTGAAGGTCATGAATGCCACTGAATTATATACATCAAGTGATTAAAATTGTAATTTTTTTATTTTCTTTATTTTGCTATAACAAGAGAAATGCAAATATTGTTTCTAAAAAGCATGCTATGGCAGAGCCATAATCTGAGAAGAAAAAGGTTTTATTTGAAAGAAAAAAAAAAATAGAAGTAAACCAAGATATCTGTGTCCATTAGTGCCAGATCTACAAATTATAAATCTATGAACTATAAACAAGCATTGCATGTCATATTCTAAATAAGCTTTTAGTATATCAAATTTTACTTGCAGTAAGTTGGATATATGGAAAAACTTTTTAAACTGTCTCATTCTCCTTTTAAGAACACTTAGTTTGCAATGAGATATTAGAAATGTCTACTCAGAATATTTCTTGAGTCTTTGATCAATATATAGAAGATTATAAAGGTATAGCTCTATTTTTCTGACAAAGTATAGTATGTTATAGTCAAATTCCATTTTGTAATCAATTTTCTAAACAGTTTCTTCTCCAGTTTGTAAAGAAATGTCCTAATGGTGAAGTGCATTATTGTTAACCAGAGAAGATAACATGTGGTCCTTTGGAAAGTAACTAATGATAATAGCAAGTCACAAGTAAAATAATGCTACTTCTCTAGTAAGACCTATATCTGTAAGCACAGACTGCACATAAAATGTAGATGGCACAGGCCAGGTCGTGTGCAGTTATTTAAAAGCAAAAAAAGCAAAGCTCGTGAAGTTTTGTAATTCATCCCCACTGACAGGACCCATCTCTCTGGCTCTGAATGCCTTGTTCTTTCTCGCCAAGCCACCTCCAGCTCCCCTCCCTAACGCCCTCACCCTCCTTTCCCATCAGGAAGGAATGTCAATAGAACCTTCTTTCATACGGCTTGTCATAAGACTTGCCCTTGGCTCTGCAGGTGTTCCGAGAGGAACGGTATCTCAATGACGCCTACCAGTGTGGTGACCTGATCTGGCAGTACGGGCTGCTAAGGAAGGGCTATGGCCTGTGCCATGGCACTGCGGGGAACGCCTACGCCTTTCTCACACTCTATAACCTCACTCAGGACAAGAAGTACCTGTACAGAGCCTGTAAGGTAGGCATCAGCCCTGTCGGAAAGAAAACACCTTCCCCCGGGAGACCGTAGAAGGGGCTCTGGTTCAATCCGATGGGATTCATTCATCTTTTAAACCATCATGAGTCTGTGGAACACCTAAGAAAAGCCTTCCAAAACCATTCCATTGAATCCGCCTTCTTGTATAAGGACACAGTTCTACTCAGCAGCATTTATGGGTGGACAAAAGAAACAAGTTCTGCTTTCATGACCTGGGAGACAGTGGCTCAGGTAGCGCATCACATTCCTCTCTTTTTCGCTTCATCCTCTTTCAGACCATCTGTTTCTCTGTATCAGCCCCTTTTTTCTGCCTTGAAGATACTTTGCAAAGTAATTCTTAGGGATAATCTCTATCCACATTTGGGGGTCTCTGGAAGGAGTCACTACAGTAACTTACCTTGGTCTCACTTTCAGTTTGCTGAGTGGTGCTTAGATTACGGAGAACACGGTTGCAGGACGCCGGACACCCCCTTCTCCCTCTTCGAAGGTATTTTCCACACGTTTACTTAGTTGCCTTGTAATGTCAGCATCTCCTTCTCTGCTTGGTAATCAATGAATTTGAATTTGAGCTTTATCAACAAATTAATTTTATAATCATTTCTTAAACTACTTCTTTCCTTCTTAATATGAAAACTCAATATTAAAAGTCAAGTAGTACATGGACTCTCTCAGACCTAATACCAGCGGTCGTAATGATGACTATCATCTGTGAAGCCAAGCACATGCTTGGCGTTTCGCAGATGCCATCGTAAATCATGTCAGCAAAAACATACACGCATCATTGTCCTTATGTCACAAATGAAGGCACTGAAGCTCCGACAGGGAAGTGGGCCGACGGATGATCAATGGCAGGGCTGCACCTTGAACTTCTCTGGTTCAGCTCTCCTTCCTGTCTTCCGCCCGGACAGAGACTGAGCACGCTGGTGATCTGGTGTTGACCTGCAGCATATATAAATCCAGGCAGACGCCCCTTGTGTTGAAACCCTTGCCATAAGTGTCACAATGCTGTTGATGCGACAGAACAAAGCCACTGTATAAAATGGACTCATTGGTGTAATAACTTCTGCCTCTTTTTCTTCCTTCAGGAATGGCTGGAACAATCTATTTCCTGGCTGACCTCCTCGTGCCCACAAAAGCCAGGTTCCCTGCGTTTGAACTATAAAAGGAAAACCTGCCCCCTGCAACCCATTGCATGACTCTTTCTGTATATCAAACCTGGCCTGAGTGCTTCCATTGCTTTTCAAGGAAACAGAGTCAAACCGTGTACTCCATTTACTTGAGTTGGGTTTTTTGGTTGGTTTTTTTTTTTTCAGAACTTGTCTTCAGTTCCTTTTGTCTGTCATTTACTTTTACTTAAAAGTATCCAAGGAAATGTTTTAACTTTAACCTCAATTTCTTCCTAAAGGTAAGGATGAGTGTTATGTACAGTGTTTTGAGGGCATAGGGATATATATTTTTCAGAACTTAGAGGAGATCTCTTACTTAAGCTTATTGAATATAACTATCTGTTGCTGTTCAAAAAATGTTTAAAGGAAACTAAATGTAGATAAAGATAAATATATGGTTATTGGCGGGTATTGCCCTACACCTTTATAGTATTTTTCCTCCAGTAATGCAGACAGTTTTATGACTGTTTTTCTCTAGGTGGTTCATTGTGAAGGGGAACAAAAATATTAACTGTATGCTTCTGAGACAAAAGTTGCAAGAGTTGCAGACTGGTTTAAGGACCCAAGTACTGTTTTTCAAATTCACAATACTGGTTTAACTAGCGATAAAGATACTTTCAGATCTGCTTCCTCATGGTAGTAAAGAGTCCAGGTTCTGTAAGTCAACATTTTTATCAAAAAGTTCTAAAATGCTATGGTGGTTTTGAAAATTCTGATTTGAAGGTTAGTTTCAAGATAAGCTAACAAAAAGTTTATTAATAGTTTTTTTCTAAATGAAGCGAGTGTATTTTTGAACTATTTATTTAAATTTGTTTGTTCTTTGGAATTAGTGTAAGATCGGGAGACAGAGTTTCCTGTTCGTGAATGTGATTTGGGGTTTCAGTCCACCCTGTCCACCCGACCTTCTAAACTTTGACCCGTGCTTTACTTCCTTGGCAATGACTGTGCTTTCAGTGCTCGCTCTTTGGTACAAGCCGTAAGATATTTCCCTTCTTTTCAGTCTCTCTGGATGTTTGTTTTTTCACTAAGTAGTACAGTGCTTCTGCATCTCTTTTAAAGGGGAAGGAGGGCTCCGTAGCCAATAACTTGAGCCAAAACACTAAGCTTTCCGTAGAAATGCTGTTTACTTAGGAGGTATTAGCCAGTGAAAATGTTTAGAACAAATAGATCCTATCTCTCTGCGTTTCCTAGGCTTAACTTCCTCAGTTTCTGAGCCCTCGGGCTCCGGTATTTATATGGTAGCTGAGGGACGCCTGGTGCTTCCTTGTTCTGTATAAAGGTCCGGCTCCTCAGCTTCCCCTCCCCTTCCTTCCTTCGCTGCCTTTCCCAGGCTGATTTCATCCTTTCTGTCTATTTCAGCTGATTTTAGAACATTTTGCAGCTTTGCAAAACAGGGTCTAAGAATTTTAAATGTGC
Organism: Mustela nigripes; assembly: GCF_022355385.1. Taxonomy (NCBI): domain Eukaryota; kingdom Metazoa; phylum Chordata; class Mammalia; order Carnivora; family Mustelidae; genus Mustela; species Mustela nigripes. Next base: position 20,830,520 of record NC_081559.1, on the reverse strand, counting down.
CTATTTCATGGCCTTCTCGGTCTCAAAAGCGTGCTATTTTTATTTTAACTTTGAACCAAATCCCACTGGGTATATGTTGGTTCCTATGGATAATAGTCCCATATTATTTCATAATCAGCACCAAAACAGTTTATATTATTGGAAATTTCTGACCTTTTTAAGGCTACCAACAGAAGGATCTGAAAAAAACAGCCCACTGCTCAGTTCCTAGGATCAGCTTATTCCTCTGTGACTCGCACCAGTTGGGCAAACCTTGTGCCTCTCAGATGTCGGAAGTGCTGGTCAGCTGTGCCTTTCTTCCAGACATTTCCGATGAGCAGTGGTGGCATTTATAGTAAAGCTAATTTGCCTTGGGCTGGGTGTCCAACATGAAAGAATAAAACCCATTTAGTTTAGTTAAATGTCTTAACTATGCTGTGCCTGTACTTTTAGCTACTATAATTACTAACCAAGGGAAAGAGGCAAAAAACACTTTCTCTTAGCCAGAGGAAACTTAATCACAGTGCATCTCCAAACATCGTGATTAATTGAACCCAGGGAAGACTTCAAGGCAGCAAGAAGAACATTTTGAATAAGATTCTTGTTAATACTTACATGGCAATTTAACTACTGCCACCCATCCGTTAACAAACTCATCAATACAAACACAATTCAGGTTTCATTTTTTTTTATTTAGCTTTTTAGGACTTATTAAACTGGCAGAATTTTCTGTTCATGGCATTGTTTTCTTTATAGTTAAGAGGTAAGAAAATTTGATAGGCTTTTAAACTCAAGCAAAACCTATAAAATTAAGACCAATTCCCTAACACCATGATGGAAACTGAGAAACTTTTATGCCAGTTTTCTTAGTTTTAAAAGGAAGTGGCATCATTGCAGTTATATTTCTGTTATATCATTCTCCCTCAGCTATTTTCATCTTCTTCTTCTTCTTTTTTTTTTTTTTTTTTTTGATTAAAAAATCCTTCGCAAAAGTTGCTTCCCCAGAAAACTCCATAGTATCTCTTCTCTCCCCATGCAAAGACTAGGAGTAAAACCTTAGATGTTTGTGAGCCGTGTTCATCTATCCCGCCATGTGTTTCTGCTCCCGTAGTGACGCATTACAGAAGTTAACTTTTTATCATGTCAATAGTGTGAACGTTATCTCAGCCATTTCCATCTGTCCCATTGAGCTTTGGTGTTTCATCCTTAGAGTGACTGGTTTCCTTCTCATCTTTGGTGTCAGTTCTGATTATTTGACATCAAAAGCCTTTGTGGTAGGAAGAGTTTGAGGTAAAAGTGAGTCCACAACCACTTTATCTTCTCATTGCCACTTCCCTGCATAACTGAATTGAAAGACATACTCGGCTCCTATGTCCCCAGGTTCATTTATGTCTGATCTTACAGTGACCTGCCTTCTGCTAGCTGATCGGAAATACAGAATGTGGAGAGTGAACATTTATTCATCTACTCCTTTGGCTGCTGGAACTGATCTGCAGTCCTCTATTACTCATACTGATTTCTGATTCCACTTCTGCTTCCCCTAAATAGGTCAGAGCCTCCCATTTGCCTATTGCTGAGCTGTAGAAAGAACTGTTTCCCTCCTGTAGGTATAAACAGAGTGTTGGGGATATTCAGGGAACCCACCCCCACATTATATTGCCATTTACTGGGAAGGGTTGGGATCATAAGTATTTCTATGTTCTGCAAAGGAGTTCACTTAGTGGTTCTCAATAAAATTTTGTTAGGACTCTATGTGTCATGTTCTTTCTGTTTGCTTTGTTTTAAACTTAAGGAATATTTTCCTTTTATGGTAGATGGGGGCTTTTTCCCTATAACTCTCATTCCCTGGGGTTTGTTTCCGACTTTTTCTTCACTGTTTAGTCAAATAAGATTTGCATTAACTTTCTGAAAAGTTTTTAGAGGGAAATATTTTTTAAATATGATTATGATGGAGTCAGGATCCGAACAAAGCAGTATGTTAACCATCTCATACATATGAGAATCCACCTGTGGTTAATAACTATAGGCCTACTTCTAGAAATTTCCCTGTTGACCAATTCTGAAAGGAACTTTGAATAGAAGAAGACATTAAATAAGGCATAATTATAAAATGTATATTCAGAGGTTGGAGAGTTCCGCTGAATCACCTGACAGGACCACGCCACAGCAGTGTGGTGTCACTTAGCACAACAGAGATTTGCCAAAGTATAAAATACTTCTTTTCATCCCTGAATTAGGTTTTGTCCTCTGGCACATAGGATGAAAATGCCCTTCATACCCTAGTCTGCTGTTTGAATGACTCATAATAGTAAGGATAAATGCGCAGTTATGTTTATTTCACTCCTTTGAATGAACAAATATATAGATGGTGGTAATCACAACTTTAGATGCGGGCAGTGAGGCGTGGAGAGGACAGTGCCTCACCAAGGCGTCCCAGAAACTGCAAAGTGATGCCTGGCGCGTTCGCACTAACTTGCCACAGGATCGCATTGCAGTGCGGAAGGCCAGCCAGTGCTGTTGGCTTTACCACTCCCTGGCTCATCCTCCAAATAGGAGGAAAACATTGACAAGCACATTAAATTGCACACTTGTGAGCTCATGCACAAATAAACTTGAACTAATTCGTCCCTTGTGACTTACCCGACTATAGTTTGATTTATTTTTTCAAACTTTACATTAGAAAAGAACTTTGCATGTCTCCTCTGTATACTCTCTGAATAGAATAAGAATTTTCTTCTGTTATTTCTTTTTCCCTAGATCGTTCCCACTGTGGACTCCGTGTCATTAAAATTTTCATGTATTCTCTGTAAGCATCACTGAAACTGAGAAAAACCTGCAAGTCAGTCCCCTAATAATTTGCTTTCTTATTCTATTTCCCATCCACACGCGCCCTTTTCCTTCCAAAGCTGAGGGTCAATTAACAAAGCAAGAGAACACTGGCTTTTTTTACAACGGAGGACATACTGGCTTCATTGGTCCCATTATGTAAACTACTGAAACACCATTTTCCAGAAACCCGGTGTTTGTGCATCCTCAGGGACTCACCTGACAATTTCCTGAGTAATGGGAGAAAGCAGCAAACACAATAAACCAGGAGGTGAAATAATGGGGATAGAGAAATGGACCTTCGCAGGACCACTGCTCACAGTCACCCAGTTTAATTTCACATTTCGACATTATGTTAACTTCTCAGGCACGTGCAAATGACAACCATGGTGACATTAAATCTGCAGCTAATGTTCTATCTACAAATACATGTTCGAGAAAGCATTTCCCTGCAGGGAAAGGCAGGACTCTTGGCATCATTTTATAAAGTAGTGTCACAGTTGCCTAATTTCTCTTCTCTGATGGAGATGAGATATTAAGAAAGGCACCTGTAGCCCCCAAAATACTGATGGGACTAGCTGGGAAAGCTGATGGTTAATACCAACCTCTCGGGATTTAGCACTGAGGGATTAACATGGGTACCTCTTGCTGGCATCATTCAAACTGGTAGCGCTGTTGATACACTACAAACATGCCATTTCATTTAAACTTGCAATGAGCAGTGCTGTAAAACCGTCTTACCCCCAAATGCATTAAATGCCTCTGTCTGCATGCAAGGTCCCTGGCAGGGGCATTCTGTGTGCCTAGGAGACACCCCTACTCTGAAGACTCAGTCGGGTTCGAAAGAAGGAGACAAGCAATTACAAGGAAATGTATTCAAATATTCCTGTTCCTCCCGGACTCTCTTGTTCCACCAATTTCGAGAATAACCAGGTCTTTTGTGTGAACCATGTGTCTGGTTATTTGGAGATAATGGAGTTGATAATCCTGCAGGGGAGAAGACACTTTAAAAACCACTCAGGCAGTCCAGAAACACTCCGAGTTCTTTCATTTGGATCACCCTGATGATGGGTGGGGTGGAGGGAAATTTGAGGACATAAAGTCATCTGCCCCCCAAAAAATTACTTTCACTCAGCTGACTAAAAAACTCCCAGCACAAGCATTATTAATGACTTAGATTAGATCTATGTCCTTCCAGAATCCAGTTAAAATGCAAAAACGTTCAAAAAGGAAGTTCTTTGACCTATTAGTCATTAGTACCTTAGTACTAGGTTCATGGCCTATGCAGCAATTAAATTGAAGAACTTCACAAACTATTAATTATGCTACTAATGTATGCTAGGTCCAGCGTCTAGCTAGGATTTGAAAGCTAAGATGAAACCTGCTCACAAAAGACAGCTTAAACCTGGAGATAAATATAAAAAAGTAATTTCAACATAAGGAACCTTACCAGGACTGCCTTTCCATGAGTGATGGGGGTGGGGGTGTGCAGATAGGGAAGTAAAAGTATAGGAGAGGGAAACTTGTTAAAAAGAAATTAATTAATTAATTGAGGTCAGGGCTTTTTAACCACCTAGGCATATAAATCACCCAGGGATCTTTTTAAAATGATTCCAAAGTGCCCCTCTGATGGGGCCAGAGATCCTGCAGTTTTAACAAGTTCTGACACAACACCCATACGGCTGTCCACAGAGGCAGACCCAGACCCAGATAGTCCAGCATGGAATCCCAAGTCAGTAAAGAAGGAAGGTCAAGAGCTGGCTGCAGAGTTGGAAGAGCCCAAGTACCAGTAGCAAGAGTGCGAAAGGGCTGGAATGATTGGAATCTGATTTCTGATGTGATGAAACTCCACATAATGTCCAGGCAATAAGGTCTGGGGCTTGATAAGCCCCCCAATAATGGGTCCATGATTAAAGGAGCAAGACTGATACAAAGCGAAGGTCAAGCAAAGCTTTATTTCGCTCCAAGCATCAAGAATCAAACTGAATGTTCGGGGCCGCGCCTCTTACAGATAGGGCGCCCTCTCTCTGCTTCACAGACTAGCTTTTAAGGGCAAAGGCCATGTGTTTGGGCCTGGCCATGCCCAGGTGGCCAATGAGATTGTAACACACAGAGGAATCTCCAGTCATGTTAGGTCACACATAAGTGACCAATTGAATTACAATTTACCCTATAGTAGACATTTTTTTTTCCATGAAGACAAATATAGTAGACATTTGAACTAGCCTATCACCTTGGTCAGAATTGGTGCCCCAAAGGCTCCCAAAGGGTGGGGCCCACACTCGTTAGTAGCTAGGGAGACAGTATGCAACCCCCCACTGATCAGATGCCTCCACCTGGCCTGACCTACCCTTGTATCTGGGCTTTGTTACCTGGGGCTATTTTCTGGGACTTGTTTTTAAGTAAGTCCCCTGGGGGAAGGGAAGCAGGACAGTTTAAGGGTTAAACAACAAGGTTTGTGTTTAAGGGATGGATGGAAGCTCCCTGGCTAAATAGGTCCTTACAGGGGTGATTTGTTTTCTGTGCCGGTTATCACAGCAGATGAAAGAAGCCGACTTAGAACAAATATGTGTTTATAATTTTATTGGGAAAATTGCCAAAAATTTGGTGTCTTTCCAATCTAAAGAGAGTCGTAGGCTTCTAACGGAATCATATGGAAGACATCTATACTAAACAATTAATTTGAGTTATCTGGAACCATCAAGGCTTGTATGAGGAAAAATGAGTCCACTCTGCCCTTTGTTCAGAACTTAAAAGAAGCCGTAATTGCCAACATTTTGAAAATGTTGGAAAAGCAGAAGCAGATCTTCACATTCCTTTTTCCTTTTTTGTTTTCTTCCCTGAGCCTGTTCTGAGTAGTTAATGTACACTAGAGGCATTGTTTGCCTTTATTGGCCATCATCTCTGTCATTTGCCATGTTTCCTAAATGAGAATTTCATAAAATGATACAGGTCTATAGTGCCTCAGGGGCCATTTACTGAGGGACAGTTAAGAGCAAAGAGCAGGGCTGATGTAGGAAGCTTAGAAACATCATTAGAAATGAGAAATACACATTAGTTCTCAACTCCTAAGCTGAAAGTTTGATACGAGTAGCTCTGGTCATATACTCCTGCTTTCTGGGTGTTTCCCGGCTGTTCTGTGCGAGAAACTGATCCAAGTTTAGGTGACTCACATTACCAGTGTATTTCCTACCACTTATCACAGAGAATGTTTATTTTATCTTTTACAAGTTCTCACCTGCCCAGGTAAAGCTGAGTTCCATTCTATTGAAAGGTACTAAGAGTCTCTGTAGGTCTGGCTTTGAGGGCCAATTTATCAGCTTTTCACCCTCTCCCTCCTTCAAGTTGCCCCTTCAGTTGAATATCTTAATTCCGTTAATGATGTAACCTGGCTACTTAAACCAAAAAAGGTGAATTAACATTCTCAGATTGTTGGTTCTCAAAATGCAGTCTCCAGATCAGCAACAAAGCAGTGTTACCCAAAACTTGTTGGAAATGCACATTCTAGGGCCCAACTGATGAGGGAGCACGAGGCTGGCTGAAGACAAAGCAAAAGCTGGCGCCTTGTACCCCCCCTCTCCATCCGCTCCCCCTCAGTCCTATGTGTAGCATCCCTCAGGCAGCCCTGACTGCCATGAACAAGAAGCAAATAGTTAACTTGCAGAGCTCACAATCCTGCTAGACCGGAGTCTCCCTTGGCTTACAAATGTCCTAAATCTCACTAACAAAGACGATTGATAGCAGGATTGTGACACCCCACCAAAAAGTCTCCCAACTATCTTAATGTCAATGGCTGGTCTAAAGACAACATTGATCCAGCCACAAGGACAAGGCCGCCAGTAGGCCTGAGTCATCCTGGCACCTTGTAGGCCCTCTTTAGCATATGAAAACTCCACTGAAACCTCACCTTCCCCCAACCGCAGGTTACATAACCTGCCCACGGGTCTTGTCCCCGGGTCCTGTCCCCGTGCTTTAATAAACCACCATTTTGCACCAAAGATGTCTCAAGAATTCTTTCTTGGTCATCGGCTCCGGACCTCAGCCCACCGAACCTCACCTAGGTTCTAGAACTTCATCACAACCAAGACCTACTAAGTCAGGACCGCTTGTGATGGGACCCAGCCATCTCCTTTAATAGCCCCCAGTAATTCTGGTCACAGTCAAGTTTGAGAACCATTAAATTTTAAAACAGGTTAACATTACAAGTTCCACAGGCGTTTAATTTACAATTTAGAGTCTTGGATTTGCTGTGTTCTTGTATTTTAGCGCACACACACACACACACACACACACACACACACATTTGTAAGCCCATGAAATATTCCTAGGCCCGAGGCATTATGTATTTCCTAGTGGACAAAATGATGCCATTCTAGTTTATTACTGCCATAAAGATTTTCTGGGAACAATAAGTACAGGGCAATCATCTTGCAGCTAGGAGAGGAGGCACTGTGGTTAAAATATTTACTGAAATAATGTGTTTAGATATATGTCTTCCCCTACCAGACCCTCAACTTCTTCTTGCAAAAAGGGGCCCTATCCAAATTCTGGATCCACTGTGTATATACAGTGTGTAGCGTACACAGAGCGCTCAGAAAATGTGTGTTCAATGCAAAACTGAAATATGGTTTGACCAGCTAAAGATGTGAGCTTAGAAACCTTTACTTAGGGGTTCCTGGTTGGCTCAGTGGGTTAAGCCTCTGCCTTTGGCTCAGGTCATGATCCCAGGGTCCTGGGATTGAGCACCGCATCGGGTTCTCTGCTCATCAGGGAGCCTGCTTCTCTTCCTCTCTCTTTGCCTGCCTCTCGGCCTACTTGTGAGCTCTTTCTTTGTCAAATAAATAAATAAAAATATTTTAAAAAATAAAAAAGAAAGAAACATTTGCTTAGATTTATTAATGCTGATTAATAAGTTCTGGTTCATTAAATGCAGATTAATTACATTTATTAATGCTGATTAATTTTATGTTTAGCTTAGTTCTATTTTCCTATTTGTTGAGTACAGCTTTGCTTGGTTGGTTTAATTAACAGTAACCATCTAGTTAGTAAAACATGAGCATTACTGAGTCGGGAACAATGGTAACAAGTTGATGACAATGAAAAACAGGTTTTGTCCAGCAGATGTCAGTAGAGCTCAGTTTAATAATTCCAATTGTTAACTTGAAAAATTAATGAGAAAAACAGTTGCAGCCAGAATAGCACTTCTTTGTTGACATTTAAGAAATGGCCTCTACGTCAAAAACTTCTTACAACAACTCAGCCATATTGGTAATGTTGCAAGTATTGACTTCAAAACAACTGTGACTCCAAAACGAACATGGCCTCAATGGTAAATTTCTTCCACTTCTAAGTTCCAAGTATTTTTAGCTGGGTATCAGGTTATTGCTAACTAGAGCCAAAATCATGGGAGATGAGAGGAGGGCAAGTTTGAATAAGATAATTCAAGCGTGGATTATGATGCTGGGCGAGCCTGTTTTCTGAAGACCAGAACTCGATTTCACTGCACCAAATACTTGGACTTTTTTCCGGAGAGTAATACTTAACAATACTTTTACGCTTTTAGAAATAAAAGACCTTTCCAAGTCTGTACATTTAAAAGCACAGCAGGCAAGGTAAAACAGAGTCCAAGGTGCTGTGTGTGTATGTGTGTGTGTGTGTGTGTGTGATCGAAGGAAAATTCAGTTCAAATTCACCAAACCCGAAGTGTTTTGAAAGAGACTGATGCAGGGCGCCTGGGTGGCTCAGTTGGCTGAGCATCTGCCTTCCGCTCAGGTCATGATCCCAGGGTCCTGGGCTCAAGTCTCCCTGGGATCCAGTCAGTGGGGAGCCTGCTTCTCCCTCTGCCCCTCCCGGCCATTCCTGGTCTTTCTTTCCCTCCCTTCCTCTCAACCTCTCTCTCTCTTTCAAAAAATAATTAAAAGAGAAAAGAAAGAGACTGATGAAGGCATCACACTGGAAATATTATAATTATCATCAGTATCATTAGGCTTTTCCTAGCTCCGAATGTCTAACGTGTTTACGTGTAAGAAAAGTCTGCTCTTTCTGGTAAGCCTTAAAAGGCACATCCATCTCCAGTAACTTCGTCCTGGAATCAGGCCCTGTGACCTTTTGCCTAGGACCCTCCCCTCCGGGCTCCAGTGTTCTCGACACCGCAGCCACACCTTCCTTTCAGTGCCTTGAGCACAGATTGTGAAATCCGACCCAAGGACCTCAGAGGTCACAGATACCAGGCCTCCACGCACCCCAGGGTAGGGAGGGAGATGAGCAGAGCAGTGGGTTGAGCGGCCTGCAGCAGCCTACAGCCTGCAGCCAGGGCGGCCCTTGCACGTGAGAGTACATGTTCCCCTTTTATGGGCGTATTCCCAGCCAGAAGTGAATGAAATGGCTCCTTTGCACGCCGATGCGCGGGGGCGCGCGCGCGCGCACACACACACACACACACACACACTCCCAACCTCAGGGCTCTGCCTCAAGCTTCTTCATTATTCCCCTTTCCTGCTCCCACCCACAGTCCTAGGGGGCCTCACACCACGCTGAGTCCCTGGGGTACCATTCACGAGGGATAGGTATTTTATAAAATCACTTTCCTCTGCAGCAGCCCATTTACTGTACTTTTAAAATTACCATATCTTAATGGGGAGAAAGGAAGTTTATATTCTCAGCAACATTACAGGATAAAAAAAGACAAGAAGCGAGTGACTTTTATTAATAACTTTGCTGGAAAGTAGCAAGGCAACATCTGGAATACTTATTACCCATTTGGCATGCTGTTCATTTCCACGGATAAGATTCAACATGACAAGCTCTGTCAAAAGGAAATAGGCTCCATCTAGTTAAATTAGAATGATTAGGGTCATTTAGACAGAGGAAGTTTAATTTGTATGGATCTAGAAATTTTATACAAACTGGAATACCTAAGTATTTAATCTTCCCTGAAGCTCAATTTAAAATTGAAACACACTATTGCATAGATCTATAATGAGATAAGACATATTAGAAATTAATTTAACTATTACTGCCCTGTGAGCATGTAGTCCAAGAACTCAAAGAATGTTTCACTCGCAGTTTGTACACAGTAATAGAAGAAAATGTTCTGCTACGACTCTTTATCTGGTCTATTGTTTTATCAACTCTTCAACAGGAAACTTGAGCACCCAGAGTGAACTTGAATTTTCTGTACTGCTTTTTAAAAATTTTTCCTGCCAAATTTTTGCTACAAAGTAAATGTCAACAAAATTCAATCCTAACTTAACTCTCTACAACAAGGGTGCTTAATCTTTCTGGTCCCTTTGACTCTTTTAACAACTGTTGCAGGCTATGGATCCCTTCTAAGAATAATGTTTCAAATATATAAAATAAAATACTTGGGATTTTTGTTTTCAGTATGCAAATGACATTTCAATATGTAAGATGACAAAGGAAATCCACTGTATTGAAATACAGACACCAAAGTAGTTCTAAATGTGATAAGAGTGTATGTGATTCATTATCAACACATCTTATAAAATCTCGTGCTATATCCATTATTAGTCTGAAGTAATGATGAATAGAAAAACTGCTAACATGTGAAATAAAAATATGGGTGATTCCCAGTAATGATAAAGTCTCAGGTAGCGCAAATACAGCAGTGTTCATTGCCTACCTTAATAACTGAGGGAAATGTTTCAGTTAAACCTGGTAAAAATTAATACTTGAAGGGCACTTGGGTGGCTCAGTGGGTTAAAGCCTCTGCCTTTGGCTCAGGTCATGATCTCAGGGTCCTGGAATCAAGCCCCGCATCGGGCTCTCTGCTCAGCAGGGAGCCTGCTTCCTCCTCTCTCTCTCTCTCTCTCTCTCTCTCTCTCTGCCTGCCTTTCTGTCTACTTGTAATCTCTGTATGTCAAATAAATAAATAAAATCTTTTAAAAAAATTAATACGTGATTGCTTTCCACCCATGTTTGTAGACCACCAAATCTATTTAACAACCACCAAGGGCTCGTTAAGAACTCTGATTCTGTGGTTAAGCAGATGTGTAGAGTGCCATTAGGACAAAGGGAGGGGGCAGGGATCAGTAATACCTGGCCAGCACTGACGGTAAAAACAGAATGCAAAGGGGGTGGCAATGCTTAGGTAGCTAAGTAACAGCCTGCAGATATGAGTGCTGAACTACCCATCTCTATCATAGCAGAATCACCGAATCTCCACTTTATGCCATGTTTCCAGACCACATAGGCCCATCCCAGACTTAAGAGAGGACACTGATTGTAATTACCTGTTTTAAAGAACTGATCGGAGCCCCAGCTCATTTGGCTAATTCTATAACAGGTGTACTCTCTTATTTAAAATACCTTTCCCCTGCAGTGTAACAGTAAGAAGTCTTGAAGTGTTCTCCTAAGCTCTGTATTACTTTCTTTAAAGAGCTCAATGCTTTCCTTGAAAAGGTCAACACTGTTTATTCAGTGCCCATCTGATGCTCAAGGGCTGGGTGCTGAGCCAAAATTGACTAAAATGTTGGCACTGCCCTGCCTTTAGAAAATTCATAAACTACTGGGTGAATCAAATGAGTAAACAACTAAATCCCATACCGAGTTGTAGTTCTCATGGTTAGTGCCACCGAGTGGTATTGGACCACAGAAGCGAGACATTGCTTCTGAGGCTAGAGGAACATGAGAGCCAGAGAAGGGGAGTCAGGATGGTTGTACAAAAATGGTGACAAGGAGAAATGGCAAGACCGGTCACGGGGATTAGTCTATCTCGGGGTCTTACAGACTTGAGTAAAGGGCAGGCACATTTGAGGAAAGGGTATAGCGAACTGGGGGTTGAGGTCATAACTGCAAAGACATAAATGTCACAGGGTCTTGGGTTTCTTGTTAAGCAGTCTGGACTTGACCTCGTGGGTTGGTGTTATCTGAACCAGCCTCATCAGCATCGCTTGGGAACCTGTTGGAAATGTACCTTCTCCAACCCCATCCCAGACCTACTGCCTCTGAAATCTGAGGGCAGAACCTACTCTTCCATATTTTAGCAAGCCCTCCAGCCAATTCTGATTCACACTGAAGTTTGAGAAGCACTGCGGTCTACATTAGAGAGCCATATCACTAACAATAAGTTAAAAAAACACACACACAAAAATGTAGGGGAAAATGAAACAAGATGGGACTGTCCCCAAGACAAACCATCAGAGACTCTTCAACTTAGGAAACTGAGAGTTGCTGGTGGGTGTGGGAAGGGGAATGTAAGGTAGCTAGGTCATGGACCTTGGGAACGGTATGTACTATGGTGAGTGCTGTTAATTGTGTAAGAGTGATGATTCACAGACCTGTACCCCTGAGGCAAATAATACATTATATGTTAATTTTTTTTAAATGTAGGGGAAAAAAGCAATCCTCTTCTATCCTCATAGTAAATTATACAGCAAGATTTGCAAATGAAAGATTCCTTATTGATTCACATGGAAGATAAATTGGAAGAAAGAAAAGGCTAGGGGCAGGCAGGCCATTCAAGTCCTGTCCCAGGGAAGCCCTGAAAGATCAGAACCCCAGCAGTGAAGATGAACAGAGGAAATAGCCTTGTGGGAGTGACAGGTGGGGGCCAGATAGAAGCGGGTGAGGAGGAGAGGAAAATGTCAACGGCGACCTATTTCTTTAGCAACTTCCTGGAAAGTCTTGCTTGGAGGTCCTTGAGTGCACCTGGCCTTTGATAGCGTGGCCAGAACTCACCTGCCGGGTTCTTTGACCACGGCTATTAAAAAGGGAACATACAGTCCTACTCTTCATGATGTATGTATTTGAGTTGCTTTAGGAAAGAGCCTGTGTGAGAGCCAGAATATTAGGAACAGAGAAAAAAACACCGGAATTTAAAAGACCTGATGCTGGATTTCTTGTGGAAGCAATCGATTCCAGGGCTGGGGAAAGGGAAATATAAGATGAACTTGAAACACCTTGTGGTGCCACAACATAAAGAAATACTTGCTGAAAGGTGGAAGGAAGGTGGAAATGATGCAGGAGCCAATCTAAGAAGCTCCTAAGGGCCACTATGAAAACAATTTAGCAATAAAATAAGTAATAGGACTGGATCATGGCCCAGGAACACACCACTTCTATAGTATACTTGGAAAAAGTACATAGCCTCAATCTAATCATGAGGAAACATCAGACAACTATCATATTGAAAAATATTCTTCAAATGCCTGAGCAGAGCTCTTCAGAAGTGTAAAGGTCAGGACAGAGCCAGAATGACTGTCACAAACGAGGCGGAGACAGACGGGACAACCAGGGCCGTGTGGGAGCTGGAAATGGATCCTAAAACAGAATAAACCCAGTGGTGAAAACCTGGTAGAATCTAAAAGCAGTCTGTATTTTAGTTAATAGTATTATAAGAATTTTCTGGTGTCAATAACTATGCCTTGTAAGGTATTAGGTAGGTAGGTGAAGAATATAGGGCGCTCTATATACTATTTTTTAATTTATTTATACTATTTATTTATTTATTTTTATTTATTTATACTACTCTCTATACTATTTTTGTAATCTTTCTGGAAGTCTAAATTTACTTCAAAATTAATTTTTTTTTCAAAATTAAATTTTAAAATAAAGTAGGTTAACAGTCATCATTTGAATCCTTTTGCTGGCCTGTGGAACTGTTCCATGTAAATGACCACTACCAGGCAGCTCTTTTTGGGGGGATTTCTAATGGCTACAATCCACTGTAGTTTTCTTGAGCCTGGGAACATTACCTTATATGTCTTGATTCCCTCAAGAACTTGGGGAACTGAGAAACAGATATCCCCTGAAGTTTCATGAAGCTTAAACTTTGGGGATATTTACTTTCATATGCTCCATTGAACACTAGAAGTTGCTGGGAGCTGTGGAATGTTCTAGTTAGGTAAGGAAATTAGACGCATTTCTATGTAAGCAATTCCGATAAATTGCCTAAAGGGAGCTTGAAGGAAAAGTACTAAATCTGTAAGCCTCAGTACCTTGTTATGATTGCTTTTCTCATTCCAAATAAATACTCACTTTTGCATCTAAGGTTGTATTTGTAATCCCGTTTTTGTAAAAACGGTGCCCCAAGTAATGTAAGATTTGGTACCAAAGAACCTGGATACACTTCTGTAAATAGCACAGGTGCTCAATAAGCATTTCGATTAACTTATCAGAAAAATCATCCCCACTTCTGTAAAATAGAATTAATAGTACTGATCAGCCAACAGAGTTGGAAAGGGATAATATTGGAAAGATTCTTATATAATAATTCCCTCTACAGCACCTTTAATCTTTTTAAAAGCTACATTTACATTTATAGTCATAACATTTACATATTTGCACTTGCAAAATCCAAAGAGATCTTCAAACATTTCCTTTTGTAAGTGAGTGAACAGTCAGTCCCAAAGCAGTTAAGGAATTCAAGGACACACAGCTGGCAGCAGATCGATGGAGGGAAGTGGGAAGGGGGCAGGCACAAGCCTGCTGATTTGGGGGTAGGTCAGGGGGGGTTGGTGGGATTTCTATACCGCCCTAAATCAAAGTCTTCTAATTTTTTTTTCTTACTGGTAACTACAACAAAAGATCATTTTGCCCTGTTTCTATAACTTCTACAGTTACATTGCAATTTTAGTAGGCAATTAACTACTGTAATAAGCTAGGTACGCTAAGCGAGCCTTGTACACATTAACAAGCTCTACTCAAAACTCTAATGTCTAAGCGACCATGTGCCTGCATGAAAAGAATAAAGCAAAAAAAAATATAAGGCAAGAGTTGGGGTTGGGCTGGGCTGGGGTCAGAGGACTATTTCTTAGAAGCGGGGAAATCTCTCCCAAGCAGTATGTGCTCTTGGGAACACTTGATGCCTACAGACTTTTGCAGTGACTGCACTCTGCCACCATTTCACAGCGACTCCAAGCTGAAACTAAATCCACTGTTAGTTCATCCCTCATCAGTCTGGAGCCAAGCCTAGAAATAGTTCCCTGCTTCTTAATGGCATTTGGGGTGGGAGCAAATGTTCTACACTGCGGCGCCTGTTGGCTCTAATCAGATAAATTACGGAGTTGAGCATGTTTCCACCATTTGGTTTAGTTTTATTTTAGTCCCCAAGTCCCTTTGCTCCCATTTTAAGGCCTGGCACAGTCTCACTGGTGAAGCCCAAGCTGCCATATCACTGAGAGAAGCTTCCTCAAGTGGAAACGCCACATACCATACCCGTCCAGCAAACCAGTTGTCCAACTGTCCCATAACATTGCAGAGGCCGTCTCCTCATCTTGGCAGGCTTAAAATCCTCTCTCTTCAAAAATAAATTAATGAAGTCTTTCAAAAAGTCCACTAGGTGACTGTGTAGAGTTAAAAGGGTCTTTTTCAAGATCAGATTGAAAAGTGAGCACATAGACTCTGTTTCTAGAGACAGCCTACAGTGTAGAGTTAGAGAGTAAGATTTCATCGCGTCTTTGAAGAGAGCTAGTACTCAAATCACAAATTTTCTTCCACTGCGGTAGTAGTTGAATCATAACCTTGCTGATATTCTACTGTTTTTTGACCTACAAAACCACAGTTTCCTAGGGTTCACATAAATATTTATTTATATCTCCAGCTAATTGGTTCATCTCTCTCCTTTTACTTCTCTGTGTAGATATCTCTTGGAATTCCTAACAGCAAAAGAAATTCTATAGCCACAATAACCTGCAAATGGCATTGTTCTGGCATCAGTAAGACTCTTCTCCTATAGTGTAGCGCCAGGAAACGGCTCCTCTCTGCAAGCTCATATATTACCCACAAAAACATAAATAACATCTAGGCAGATGAATAACGAGTAAAATGAGGCAGTTCCAATTACTGTTGGCTTTCCCCTCCCCACTTCCTGTCTGCCTGACTAGCTGTAAATTGCAAATGAGTGCTGTTGACTGGAGAAAAAACAGGCCAACCAAGGTTTTTCACCAATGATATGTCCATCTTTTATTGTGTAGATGAGAGGTTTGCATTGGAATAGCGTTTCTGTTTCTGGCAGAAGATTTGAACCCTGGTTCTTATGCTTATAAATTGTGTGATTTGGGGCAAATTATTTAGCATTTCTGGGACTTTTGATTCCCCAAGGGTAAAATGGTGTCCCATGATCCTGCTCTGCACGTACTATAGAGTGGTTGTGAAGGTTAACATACGTAAAGTACAAAAAAAAAAAAAAAATCTAGCAAGACACCTGACTCCTAGGCGCCTAAGTAAGTACTCAGTAAATTATACTTATTTATTTATTTATTTTGGACAGCAGGGTGTTACAGATGTAACCGGCTATTTATCACTTCTGGAAGAAAGGAGGAAGAAGAAGAGCTGGGCTGGGACGGGCTTGTTCTTTTAGGCGATATTATCCTACTACCCTGCAGTTTGCTCCTTACCCCCACTAACGTTCTCACTGTCCTTGGAGTCCTAGCAAGAAATCGCCAACCCCTGCTGCTAGAGCAGCGTCCTGAGCCTTTGAATTCAAAGCGTTTGAGACCACATATAAAATGTGACAACCACTGGGGCACCTGGGTGGCTCAGTAGGTTAAAGCCTCTGCCTTCGGTTCAGGTCATGAAAAGTTAATATTTTTAAATGAATTGGAACACAGATTTCAAAGATTAATAAAGACTTCATTGGGATGAAAATGGGGCAGGCCCCAGGAAAATTGCGCTTCTCAGCTCTTCTATTTAGATATAAAACTATCTAGTAGAGAAAATGGGCATTTTGAAGGTGAATGTGATGGATATAGGAATTACACTCTGCTGGTTGTTTTCCCCGAGGACTCTTACCAGCCGCTGTCCACTATAAAGGCAAATGTATTCAGCTTTCATCCTTAGGACTTAGCACAGTGGCAGGTATATAGGGTCTCAAGAAGTTAGATGAACACACATGTTGGGAGTGTCCTGATAAATGCCTATTGTATCTGGCTTAATTTTTAAAAAATACTTTACTCATTTATTTGACGGAGAGAAAGAGAGAGAAGTAGGAATACAAGAGTGGGAGAGGGAGAAGCAGGTTTCCCACGAAGCAGGGAGCCCAATGTGGGGCTCGATCCCAGGACCCTGGGATCACAACCTGTTTCGAAGCCAGGCGCTTCATGACAGAGCCAGCCGGGCACCCCCCTAACCCCTGTATCCAGCTTAATTATTAATCATGCCCTTTTCACTATCAAAAGCTTTTCAGTTTGGAAAATTAGTTACAGCCATCCCATCGAAAAGAGGCAGTGTTTGTTGAGCCTTATTTTTATCAACATTCTTTTTGGCATTGCAAAGTGACCCAAGCCAATTTGATCTTCATAGTCATTCAACCCTTTTGGCAGGTATTAGTAGCCTCTAACAATAAGAGTCATATCTCCTTGTAACCTGGCTGCCACGTCTGCATATTATCTAGAAAAGGAAATCTGAAGATAGAATTCTGTTATTTATACAAACAAATGTGACCAGCAGTCACAAAAGCATCTATCCAGGTGTACAGCCTATTCTGGGAGGCTCTGTGAAGTCCAGCTCATGGTCCCTCAGGCATCGGAACGAGCACCTTACACCAAATGGTGACCCGGAGCAGAGATGATGGTGCTCTAATGGCAGGATCATCAGCTTTCTGGTCAGCGAAGCCGGCTGAATTCCTGGTTAAGTTGTGGGGACCAGAAACAAATGAGTCCTGGAAATAGAACACCTTTCAAAGGATATTTTTGATTTCTCCGTATTTATAAGTCCTTTTGTAGAGGTACCTGTTCTATATTTCTAGACAGACCATACATCTTTAGCACCACTCAGTTCAACACTGAAGCATTTCTAACTTCCCTCATGCTAGGTAATGAACTCTCTAATGTAGGTTCAGAGAGCTTCGTTTGAATGCTTGTCATCTCTGGAGTACAGACTCCAGAAGAGGGTCTTTCAAACACTGAAGAACAGTGATGTGCTCCTGCTCCCTGAGTATATACTACAGTACAACATATACAGTAAAACATATACATACACATCATACTTGTGTTTTCAAGTATCCAAGTATTTAGAATTAAATCACAGCAGCGTTTGGGTGGCTCAGTGGGTTAAGCATCTACTTCTTCATCTTAGCTCAGGTCTTAATCACAGGGCCATGAATTCAAGCCCCACACTGGGATCCACACTGGACTTGAGCCTACTTTAAAAAATAAATAAATAAATAAATAAATAAATAAAGGAGAACCTCCTTGTTAAGTTAAATTACAGACAATATACTTGATAGGTGTTCTGCATTACATATTCAAATACTCAGCATGGACCATTGAAACAGCAATAAAAGTGACCCTCGGTGGGTCAACACTGACCTCCCACTCTCTTGTCCTGCATTTTTTGCAAGGAGCAGAAGCCCAGCGTTACAAGCCTTGGGCAAAATGGAGTCTTAAGCAACACACATGAACCGTGTGTGCTAAATCATAAAGAGAGAGTGGAAGGGACTAGGGCAAACACTTTCTAGAACTCTGTTCCTCCCAGAATTCTCCCTTACATGGTGTTCTCTCTACAATTCTCCTGTCTCTCCCTTGTAGCCGCTTGGTATAGTAAATGGGACATAGATATATTTCCCACTCCTTTTTGGATGTCAGACAAAATCTGAATGGAACCAAATGAAGGGAAACAGAGGGAGGCCGGTGCTTTTGGAAGGAATTAAGGATGCCTTTCTATTTTTTTTTTTTTTGTACCTTTCCTTACCTCTTTCTCTAGAAATTAAAAATAAGCTTGTGAGCCTCATAAGGACCTTGGCAAAAGACAAACAGGAGCAGGCTCTTTTCAACCGCATTAAATCTAGACCTTAAGGTAAAAGAGGAAAACAAGCCACCAAAATTCACGTTGACTTAAGAATGGAAAATAAGGCCAAAGGCCAGGAGGGGTTCAGAGTCAGATGTCTAGAGTGCAGGCAGTTTTAAATATGTCTGGAGAATTCTTCAGAATTCTGGCAAGGAAGGCCACACAGAGGTTGTCAAATCCAAGTCTGCACCTATAATCTGGTGTTGCACCACACACACTTTAGACTCTTGTGACACTCATTCCTGTCAATGATTAATAATTCTTGTCATTTAAAATTTGAGCAAGAGTTATGACAAAGCAGAAAGGAGAAATATAAGTTGGTATAACTGTTGATGAAACTCGAGTACAAAATGATACAAACGCCTCGATTACAGCACCACTGTATTTGTTAAAAAAATGATTAGATGGGTAATATCAGCTTCCAGAAGATACCCCTCTAATCATGCATTAATAGCCTCCAGGCTCAAGTGTACTTAAGAGATAAAGCACTATATTGTTGAGTCATCTAGATTTCTAGTAGAAAAGTCTTCCTGATCCCAGATGTCATTGTGCTGACAGGCCCCAGAATCATTTTCTTGGACTGTTCCCTTCATTCATTTTATTCTGCACTGCTTAGGAAAACAGAGTACTGTTCACATGATCTCTGAGAACAGAACAGGCTCGGAAAAAGAGTTCAGAAATATTCTGCTGGTGTTCGTTTTAATACCATAGCTGAAGCCTTGTTCCTTTTCCCTTTGAATCTCTCACATAATCAACAAGATGCATTTAGAACTAATTATACAAATACCACTTTAAGCCCCATTGTATTCTCCAATAGCCTTCAATTAAGTGCAATGGCACTCTGTTTGAAAGAGAGATTTGCACTGCCTCAAAATCTCCAGTTGGAAAGACAATGTGCCTGTCCAGAGAGTCCATGCTACACACCAAATACTAATGCTTTCAGAGAAAATTTTGCAAACATTTGTCATTAAATTAAGTAATTAAAAGCACTTCCTGGGTATTTTAGAAATATTTGATGATGACAGGTGCATATTGATACTTATTACCTTTAATCTACATTGATTAGCAACATTTTACTAAATAAAATTCATTTCAATAAAAAAATCATCCAATTTTTGGATACAGAATCATTGTAAAATTAATTAAGGAAACATGAATAATTTTTCCTCAGAAACCTATCAACAAGGGAAGTGGCAAAGATGAATTAAGGCATTTCTTATGAGCCAGCATTTTCTCTGTGTAGGAAAACCCAGGATAGTACAGTTTTCTGCCCCTACTTTAATTGGAACTCACGCATTATTTATTCAACAAATATTGATTAAGCACTACTGCTGGGTCTATCCAAGTCTAACTCCCAGAATTCAGTTTGATGATGGCTTAAGGCATTTCCTGAGTATATGAATGACTCTTACTACCTCTTAGGGAAACTGAGTCATGCCCAAACATTCACATTCTGAGCAAATTCTGCAGCTAAAAAAAAAAAGTGAGAGGGAAGCAACTCCAGAAGCAAGGCATAGGGAAAGCCAACTAGAAGACAAAATGGATTCTCTCTTGTCCTTCCATTCCCAGGAAAATCCTCTCATTCAGAAGATGAAATGGAGATGAGAAAGGGATAGAACAATAACTGTGAGAAGAAACCCAATCTTGGGGCGCCTGGGTGGCTCAGTGGGTTAAGCATTTGCCTTCCGCTCAGGTCATGATCTCAGGGTCCTGGGAATGAGCCCTACATCGGGCTCTCTGCTCAGCAGGGAGCCTGCTTCCCCCCTCTCTCTCTGTGCCTGCCTCTCTGCCTACTTGTGATCTCTCTGCCAAATAAATAAATAAAATTAAAAAAAAAAAAAGAAACCCAATCTTGCCTGAATCTCCACAATGATAGAGGAGTATCATCATTGAAAGGGGATCCAGGAACTTCGAACAACCCATGTGCACAGGCTGTATGGTGAGGTGAAATTGCTAGAAACCTTGTTTTTAAATTTTCATTCAAGGATGTGAGCCATCCAAATCAGAATAAAGAACTTGAGGAAGAAGAAATGTAAAATTTAAGACAAAGTTGAAAATTATGCAAATAATTATTGCCAGTGTTAAGAAATGGTTTTCGAAGAAGATACATAATGAAAGACATAATAGTCTAAATCTAAAATTCCAAATTATATGAACAAATTCAAGGAAATGAGAGGGAGAAGGTAAATGTGTACTTAAATGTTCAGCTTTCTTAAGGAGAAGCCAGTAGAAACTGCTTACTTGTTGAAGTTCATAGTGAAATATATTTGTAACTATCCTTAAATTTCCCCAGCAATAGGTGTAAAACTTCGAAGTAACTAGTAAAAAAGGAAAAACTTAAATGAAGTAAATGTGATCAATTCTCAAAGACAGAAAGGGTTATGTACATTAGTTTCATTTTTGATAAAATTATAGAGAGATGAAATATACAAAGTTGTTACTAGTGATACTAATCTCCCATCTTTAATGGGGTTTTATTGGAAACACTTAACTCTACCAGAAAGTACTACAAGGTTGGCTTTTAGAATATTTTACAATCCTGTCACTTAGCATAGGCATGTTCTGTGAATATTAATAGCTTGATTCCAAGTTGTTCATCAGCAGTGACCTTCAAGCATGCTATGTACCCTTTGCAAAGCTTGATTTAGAGAAAGAGATCTTATAGCTGAGAGTCTAATTTCCTCCTTACAATATATAAATGAGAAAACTAGAGGGAATGAGGAAGGGCTTGGTCTGTTCTATGGATCATACATTTAGTACTGAATGCTTCTTAATTTAATGATAACCATCAAGACACTTGAATCTGATGTTTCTCCAAAATGACATCACCAGAAAAAATTATCCTTCTATATAGCATGGTTTTTATACAATTGTAGTGATTGGCCCTTGAGATTTTATTAGAGGCACAAAGAAATAGACCAAAGGAGCACAGCAGAAATTCAAGAAGCAGATTCTCAGGTACATGGACACATATCATTCCTTAGCAGTATTATTACAAATCAGTAGGGGAAAAATTCACTGTTCAGTATCTAGTCTTGAGACATTTTATTATTAATCTGTAAAAAATTATCCCTATTTCATATCATACTAAAAATTACAGAAATATAGAAGAAAAGACAAGAAAATATCTTAACTTGGATTTGGGAAAATTTCTTAAAAATAATTTCTTTCTTTTTTTTTTTTTTAAGATCTTATTTATTTATCAGAGAGAGAGGGGGGGAGAGAGCGAGCACAGGCAGACAGAATGGCAGGCAGAGGCAGAGGGAGAAGCAGCCTCCCTGCTCAGCAAGGAGCCCGATGTGGGACTCGATCCCAGGATGCTGGGATCATGACCTGAGCCGAAGGCAGCTGCTTAACCAACTGAGCCACCCAGGCGTCCCTTAAAAATAATTTCTTAAACAAAAATACAAACCATAAAAGAAAAGATTGGTAAATTTGACAACTTTAAAAACTCAGGTATGACAACCCGTAAAGGAAAAGATATGAATTTAGAGATTTAGAGAAGATATTTACAAGCCATATAAAAATTATTTATGGGGCGCCTGGGTGGCTCAGTGGGTTAAAGCCTCTGCCTTCGGCTCAGGTCATGGGATAGAGCCCTGTATCGGGCTCTCTGCCCAGCAGGGAACCTGCTTCCTCCTCTCTCTCTCTGCCTGCTTCTCTGCCTACTTGTGATCTCTGTCTGTCAAATAATTAAATAAAATCTTTAAAAAAAAAAACTATTTATATTCAGAATACATAAGGAGCTCTGACAAAAAATCAGAAAAAGATAAAAAACCCAGTCAAAAAATGGACAAAGGCTACGTACAGACAATTCACAAATGGTAATTCTGAATGGCCAATAAGTATATTACTAGCAACGCTCAAGTTCATTAATAATTAAAATGCTAATTAAAATCAGAAGATATTTATTTATAACCCATTTAGATTGACATACATTTCCAAAGCCTAACTTTTTCAGTTTGGGGTGAGAAATTACAACAGCAAGGACTCTCATTGATGACAAGAATGTACAACTGAGGTCCATCTTTGAAGACCAATCCAACAAACCAACAATATCTAGCAAAGTTCAAGATGCCTGTACCCTATGGAGTAGGAAATCTGATCTAGATACCTTAAAGAAACTCTTACAGGTATGTAAGGACATATATACAGGAAAAATAATTTCAGTACCAACAGGAGAATAGGTAAATAAATTATGGTATATTTGCACAAATTATATAGCCATGAGATATGAACAGAGTAGCATGTACTAATATGAATAAATCTCGAACACAATGCTGAATGTATAATGTGAAGAAGTATATAGTATATTATAAGCCTCTATATTTTTACATGCATGAAATACTATATAGTTTTATAGGCAAAAAAAGAATAAAAACTTTCATTTTGAGTACAGCAAGCAAGCAACTGGGATTCCTTTTAGGTGTGCTCCACAGTCACTCTTTGAAGCACGAGGTTGACTCAAAGTTCAAGATGGGTCTTATATTAACAAAAATTTCCTTGGAGAGAATTTATATCCCATGCGGATATTTTTTTTTAAAGGTTTTATTTATTCACTTGACAGAGGGAGAGAGAGATCACAAGCAGGCAGAGAGGCAGGCAGAGAGAGTGGGGGAATCAGGCACCCCGCTGAGCAGAGAGCCCGACGGGGGACTCAACCCCAGGACCCCGAGATCATGACCCAAGCCAAAGGTAGAGGATTAACCCACTGAGCCACCCAGGCACCCCTCCATATGGTTTAAATAAATCACCTTCCTTTAAATGTGCAAAATAACCCTGCACATTGAATCATGGCACTTATTGGCGCAAGTAACCTGGTAGAGGCTGCATCTAGAAAGCCAGAGGAAGGACAAGAAGATCATCAGTGGACTAACTGTAGAAGCCCACACTCCGCGTGAGTAGGGTTGCAAGATTCAGCAAATAAAAATGCAGAACTCTCGGTTGAGGTTGTATTTCAGATAAACAAATGATTTTCTACTATCAATGTATCCTAACATAAAGGTACTCTCCTAACTCAGAAATTCACTCTCTAAGCATGGCAATTTCTTTCACGAAGTAACCAGGGATAGCAAAGAAGAAACAAAGAGAGAAAGAAAAAAAACAGGACTTGGTCGTCTAACAGGGCTGGATTTGAACCGCAGGTCTCTAGCTCGGTGACTCGGAGCCAAACGCAGAGATCCATTTCCTCAGTTCTTAAGGAAGGATAATATTTATCTTACAAGAGTAACTGGATATGGCGCGTGTGAGTACCTACCTGGCTCACAGTAGTTACTCAGTACGTAACTTTAAAAGACCAATTGAACAATTATTAAATGCTTATTAGAACAGTCCCTTTACTTGGCTTTGGGGCTGTAAAGATGAATTAGAAATGATTTCTTGTTGCAAAAGAGCTCAGTTTTTTTGTGGAAGACATTGACAAAGCACACAAGCCAACAATCACAACACAGCATACTATGTTCTGTAACTGATCTGTGTGCAAATGATTTCTCCCTCTTCACTCGTTAAAATCCAACCCTGTCTTTGAGGTCTAATGCACAAGGCACGTCTTTCTCAATGTGTCACTCATTCTCCCAGGTCAGAATTAGTCTCTCCGTCTTCTATTTGACTGAGCGAGTTCACTTAGATCACTGTTGTGGAATCTAAAGTTCATGGCCTTAGACTATAATTACTCCCCTTTCCGGTCACCTGCCCTAGATCGTGGGCTGAAACATACTTTATTCATTTTTACATCACCCCTATACACAGCATATGGTATGTGTTCAGTAAATGCTTGTGTTGCCTTTCCAAATGGAACTAGGCTACTATTTCTATGAATGCAAATGAACAGTCATGTAACAAAATCCTTTCTCAGGCAATTGCCTGTGGTTTGGAAGCCAACTGACACATGAAAATTTGACACACATTTTTTTGTATTAAGTGACCCAGAATGAGCAATACGACACACTCCAGGGTAGAAGAAGATATGGAGTATGTATTGTGAACAAAAATAAAGTTGCAGAGCAATATAATATAAAATATGATTTAATTTTTAAAATGTCAGAATTATTATATATGTTAGGTCATATATAGAAAAAAAACTCAAAAAATATATGCTAAACTACTATTGCTGGGATTAAAATCATGGAAAATTTACTTTTTCTAAACTATGGAATTCTGCAGTATTTAAATGTTTTACAATGAGCGTTGTTAATTTATTAAGGAGAAAATAATAATTTAAAAAATTGCCCCAAGGACGCCTGTCATTGACTGTTTTGCCCATTTTTGTTTTCATGTCAAAAATTTTTATTTTGCTTAGAATACAAATTAAGACTTTTCCTAAAATAAATAAGTGGCAGTAATTCTGGTTTTAAAACGAAAAACCAAACGCATCCCCTGCCTTTCTTCCCTTCTGTATTAGGGACCCAAAAGAAACAGCAACCTTGGATCATGACTCCAGGTCTCATAAAAGGCAAAAAACAGACAAAATTATTTCCCACTTTTTTCCCCCCTGTCCTCGTTAGTCTGACATACTTAAGCGCTTCATTTTTTGGTCCGATCTTCTTCCCTGTTAGCTGGGGAAAAGTCTTGCGTGCTGCACATCAGCAGTCAAGTGGAAGCCGGGGAAGTGCGGTGTTGATTTAGCAAAGGGATGAGGGAAGCAGGCACTTCAGTATTTCCCTGCCTCCCCTGGGAAGGTTGAGGGAGAACTTAATTCAACCTTAAGTGGTGTAATTATCCCGAGACGACGCCCGGTTAACAGCACTGATGGCAGGGAGCCGGCCGCGTCTCTCTCCCGCCTCCTCCGTGAAGGCGCTGACCGCGGTTCAGGACCGAGGGCAGGGGCGCAAGCATGGGGCTGGGAAACGGAACATGCTTCCCGAGCTGGTGGGGAAATTAAAAACTGCCCCAGAACGATCATTCAAGGGCTCTTTTCAATACTTAAGGTACTGCTGAGGAAGTAAAAAAAAAAAAAAAAAAAAAAAGGAAACATATCTTCCCTTGAAATGTCCTTGAATGTTCATGTTTAATTTTATTTTGGGAACCTCTTGATCTTGGGACAGCTGCGAAGACAGAGCTTTCCTTTCCTCGCTTCCTGGGGGGGAGCTCAGCGAGCGAGCGCGAACCAGAGCGGAGATGAGCAGCCGCCTCCACTCCTGATTAGGATCGGGGAGAATCAACATTGCAGAGACGGAGCTCCTTCCTACAGAAAACGCCAGGGGAATAAATAGAAGAGAGACACGAAACTTTCGGCAGTGTTAGAGGCTTGCTGGGTGGTGGCAGTTCTCCCACGCATGCGCCGAGTGTTCCGGCACTCTTGCCTTCTTTTATTCCTTTATTCATCCGTTTTTCCGTTTTTCTTCATGACTAGGTATTAGGTGTTCACAATGTCCCAAGCACTGCTCAGGACCCATGACACCATGTCTCGGATGCTTCACATCCAGGATCGCTGAGAAGTGGCATTCTGCTTCCACTCAGGTGACCTCGGAGAAGGGACATGACTTCTCTTCCCTTCATCCTGGCTGCGGCTCTGCTTACTGTCCGCATCAGGCCGGGCTTTGGATAGAATGAGTCTTTTACTAGCTACCTTTAATCTGCACAAACTGATTCAACAGCGGTGAGGGCTGTACATGCATTAGGACTCAGTAACTATTTTGAACCACACGTTCAGGTTTTGTCCTACAGAAAAAAATTAATAAACCATTGAAGGCAGTGGTTTATCAATGTCTCTGGACATTGGAATCACCCGGACGTTTCTTTAAAATCCTGACGCTCACGCTGCATCCACATTACATAAATGAGAATCTCTGGGAAGGAAACTAAGCATCAGTGGTTTTTTTGGTTTGAGGTGTGTGTTTGTTTTTCACAACTCCTCCAGGGATTCCAATGTGCAGCCAAACTTGAGAACCAAAGATTTAATGAAACTTGGGACAACTACGTCTTTGCACCTGGAATTTAGTTTCCCTTATGCCCTAGGTGTGTGTTTGTTTGCTATATTTCTGATGGCTAGGATGCTGGAAATTTCACTCTGTGTCTATTGGACTGTCATTTTCTAAAGATCACTGATATTTAGAAATAATTATTGGAACTTACAGTGGTACAGCCACTCCATGCTAGGAAATGCCAAGCTTCAAGACCTCCAAATGAGGGTAGGTCCTCAGAAACTCTACAAGAGGCTTCCAAAGCATTTATAGAAATTTAAGGTGCAAACCTCCTAAGCACTTAGCTAGGGATAAGGGTGTAGCAACTACATATGTACAGAAAGAAGCTAGTCACTTTCAGTCACCCTTCCTTCAAGTCTTCCTCTATTCCTTTTCCTGAACTCTCTTGCAATACTAAAAAGGTAACCGAAAGAGCAGGAGAGCAAATAATTGAATGCTATACTTAAAGATTATTTAGAATATGTGGCGGAAGCAGTTCAGAAATCCTTAAAAGTCTAATTCTCCCTTTTACGAACCTAGATTTATTTCTTAGTGTCTTTATTTTCAAAAGCCAAAGTTATATACCTACCTCAAACATTACAGCCGAACAATCTACATCAGGCCAAACACAAATGACCTAATGTAACCAAATCACTTTTAGATATGAAAGTGAAGGATTACATTTGATTTTATACAAAATAACCACCTGGATAAAAGGTGAAGTCAATGTTGGAAGCAGCAGAGGTCTCTACAAAAAAATATAGAAACTCCAGCAAAAAATATCACATAAAATGTTGTTTGCACACAAGTTGAGCATTGTTGGAACTCTATCCTGGTTTTTACCATCAAGTAATCAAGCTTATCATTCTCAGAAGATTTTAGCACTTCATTGGATTTTTAATTATGAGATATTCTATACAGTATAAATAATAAAACTCATACATTCATCATCTCACACAAGAAATAACACATTACAACTATAATTATATCCCTTTATCTACCTACTCCAGACCCAATTTGTCCTCTCCCCTTCTCACAAAGAAAATTTCTATCTTAAATTTGGGGGTTTGTCACTTTCATTAGTATCATACTTTTATTCTGTTTAGGCCATAAAAAATATGTAATACTGTTTTGCACATTTAAGCCATACAAATGGAATCCTATACTATGTATAGCTTCTACAACTTGCTTTTTTTCTTTCTCTGTAATGTTTGTGAGACTCATCTATGTTGATATATGTACCATTTTATTCATTTTTGCTTCTAGAGAATATTCCATTGGATGCATTATATCAGTACTTCATATTTTTAATGGTTTGTGTTGTCCTCCATTTGTGTTTTTACCTTTTCCACTTTCTAAATTTTTCACTGTACCAATGCTCAGTGCACATTTTCATGCTATGTGGTTGAGTATTCCTAATATATGTACCCAGGACTGGAATTACTGGGCCGTAGGATATATACAACTCCAACTCCGCTAGATATTGGTAAATTGATCTACAAAGTGGTTATCTCATAAATGAGATATTAAATGGGAAATTCTCTTTAGAAAATCCTAACTATCAGATCACTTAAATGAGAATCATAATGAATGGTATTCTCATGATAAAAAACGTCACTGATGCTATACTGCTAAATTTGGATCTTACACTCTCTGAACCTTTTAAGGAATGGCTGGAGTGTGGATATTTTAAAAAACCCAAAAGGATTTTACAAATAAGTAGGATATTAATTTAAAGTAGCCATGGCCATAGGGATAACATTTATAGAACAGCTTTTGGTGATGAATTATGACTAAGGCAAGTAGGTACAGGATTAGAAATACCCATTCTGTGTATTGGGCATTAAATTTAATGATTGGAATAAACTCCACCAAATGCAAATGCTTTTCCTTTTTTTTTTTCTTTTTTTTAAACTCAGAGAAAAAGAAAGGGATAAAACCACCCATGAGTGAAAGTCTGGTTTGTACTGAGTGGGTTTCGAGTCTGATAGGCATCTACTCAGACGATGAAAGTTAAAAGTTAATGGCATGTTTAATTCCTTTTGATTAAAATTGATGTGTATTTCTGGAGTCCGGCATTGTATACCTAAGTCATAGCACAAAACCAGCCCTCAGGTTCACGAGGGAGAAAATTGATCCCTCTGTTTGCTTTTTCATCCTCACTCCAAAAAAATTATTTGTGGAGAACCTTTTACAAATTGTTGTTTATGCAGGCACAGGGAGAGACCTGAGGAGATCTCTGTGGATGCAGAAATTGATATTGAGAAGCACAGACATATTGTTTTCTGGCATGCAGGTATCTACTGTGGTGTCTCCGTGTCCTGGGAAATCTCTTTATTAGAAGGCTGATGTGCTTATTAGCTGATGGAGGAAAAGAAACAGGATGAAAAACTCCAGAAACCAAACAACACAACCATGAAGCTGCTTGTGAAAGCCAGCCTCTAAAGGACCTCCGATGATTCTCGCCTCCTGCTAGTCATACCTTTACCAAGTCCCCTCCCGCAGCGAATAGGCTGACATGAACAACAAATAGTGCATTGAGAAGAAACATGTGTGACTCTCAGGACTAGCTTAAGTCTGTTCTCTTGGATCACTTGCTCTGAAGGAAGTCACCAGCCATTTTGTGAAGACCTTCCAACGGCCATGCAGAGAGACCCACCTGGCAAGCAACTGAGCCCTCCTATCAAGATCCAGCCTCGAGTGGCGCCTGGGTGGCTCAGTGGGTTAAGCCTCTGCCTTCGGCTCAGGTCATGGTCTCAGGGTCCTGGGATCGAGCCCCGCATTGGGCTCTCTCTCGGCAGTGAGCCTGCTTCCCCCTCTCTCTGCCTGCATCTCTGCCTACTTGTGATCTCTCTCTCTGCCAAATAAATAAATAAAATCTTAAAAAAAAAAAGAGAGATCCAGCCTCGACAAGCTGGCCAGGTGAGCGGAAGGCCTTGGAAATGGAGTCTCCAGCTCCAGCTCCAGCTCCAGCCGAGTCTGTAGGGGACTGCAGCCCGGCTGACGTGACAGACCCCATGAGAGTCTCTGAGCCAGGATCATGCATTTAAGCGGGTCCTGAGTTCCTGACCCATAGAAACTGTACGAAATAGTAAATATTCATTGTCATTTTAGGTTGTTAAGTTTTGAGACAATTCGTTATGCAGCAAGAGATAACAAATACAGCGCTGTAAAGAGGAAATGAGACCAACTCTCTTTCTTCCTTTCTCCAAAACTTAGTAAATACTTCTGTTTATTTATTTATTTTTTTACTGAAAGAATTAAAATCATTCCCCTGCCAGGATGGGAGTGGGAGACATCTAAGGCACCATCCCTTAGGAAATAACCTAGCATAGCAAAAAGAAAAAATAGCAGCACTTATTCAACAAATATTTACTGAGCATACTCTATGTCAGATACTGTGCTAAGTTAGATAACTTCAACACTAAACAAGAGAGCTATGAATGCTACCTCATGGAATTTACATTGTCATAACCAAGAGGGACAATAATCAAGGAAATAAGTAATTCAAATTCTTCTAAATGCCCTGAGCCCAGTAAATGAAGTATTGCAATATGTTGAGGGGAGTATGATAGGTCAGGCCTCTTCAAGGAGATGACTTCTAAGCTAAGATTTGAAGGACAGAAAGAAAACCATCATTGAAAGAAAGTTGGGAAGGGCGATCCAGGGAGAGAAAAGAGTGTATCCAAAGGTCCTGAAGTGCAAAGATGGAATGAATGGACTGAGGAAG
The DNA here is from genome assembly GCF_022355385.1 of Mustela nigripes. Classification (NCBI taxonomy): domain Eukaryota; kingdom Metazoa; phylum Chordata; class Mammalia; order Carnivora; family Mustelidae; genus Mustela; species Mustela nigripes. The sequence goes on along the minus strand of NC_081559.1, from coordinate 20,800,337 downwards.
GCCAGAATTAAGAGAATCCAATGTGTGAGGAGGCGAGTAGCAGGAGATGAGACAGGAGTTCATCCACGTGTTTTCAAAATTCTGGGAAAAACACATCGTTGTGAGGAGACCATAAAAATGATTTCACTCACATACAAGGCCTAATTCAGATAGTCGTTCTCCTTCCTTAAAGAAATATTTACAATTTGATAGAAGAAATGAGTTCAGGGGCACCTTTGTGGCTCAGTTGGTTAAGTGTCTGCCTTTGGCTCAGGTCATGATTCCAGGGTCCTGGGATCAAGCCTCAAGTCGGGTTCCTTGCTCAGCAGGGAGTCTGCTTCTCCCTCTCCTGCTCTCCCGGCTGTGCTGTCTTTCCCTATCAAATAAATAAATAAAAAAAAAGAAACAAGTTCAAACCAAACATCAAACTCGAGCACTCTGAGCCTGCTGGTTCCTCATTCCTCCCAGTTCCAACCAAAGGTCTTTCAGGCTCCCTGCTCAGCGGGGGTCTGCTTCTCCATCTGCCTCTCTCTGCAAAAATAAAATAAATAAAATCTTTGGAAAAAGATACCTTGAATTTCTAGACTTGTAATATTGATGTGCGGTATTATGGGTTTTCTTTACAGACACACAATGGCAGAGTCTAGTCTTGAAGCTGGGAAAACATACAAAAATATGAATACATCTCAAAAAAGTACATTGTAGGAAACACCGCAAGCATATTGGATTTAACAATTATTCCAGACAATAAAGTTTACTTGGCAAGTTTCTGGCACTTCTCAGGGGATTATGTGACTGCTTTGGAGTTTAAAGACCCAGTGTCCTCAGTGTCCAGACTTAAAATTCTGTCTCTGTGTGCGACCTTTCAAACTTGTTTGCCAAAGAAAGAAACTGCAATGTAATATCTTAAAATCACATTGTCACACTGCTGGCTGGCGAGGTGTTGAGGGACCTCATGCTATTTATTTAGTCCAGTCGTAATGCCCTTTCCAGTCCCAAATTCATTCTTGCCTCCAGAAGATTATTGAGATGGAACTTGTGAAATATGCAGCCTATTTCAACAAACAGCAATCGCCTTCTTCCTCTGCGGTTTCCAGGGAAGGAACAAAACTCACTTTTCCAGCCAGGACACAGGCTCTTGTACACTGAAACTGCAAGAATCCTAACTGCCAAAAAGGCACCGAGGGCGTTTTCATGCATACAGAGTGGAAGTGTCAGAAGATGCATTTTATGAGGAGTTTAATCTGTGCATTTGAAAGACAATGGCAGGAACTGTCCCATGGGTCCTGCCTCAGGGGCAGACAGTGTTTTCATTCTGTAAAGAATCCCGCCTGATGAGAATCGATACGTGTTGTTGGTCTCCACTACAAATAGTTCATTACAAGCAGAGAAAAGGGCCTCTGCCACCCCATTTGCTTTCTGCCCTGCTGTAATGGCCTCAGCTCTCTCCTATGTCGGAAAAGCCCACAATTACTTGATATAAAAGAATGTATCGGGCAATTCAAAGGCTAGAAATCTCAGGCTGAGACTTATAATGACAAGAGAACAGGTGTCTTGCCTTTTTTTAAGTCCTGGTGTCGGTTTACAGCGGGACAAGCATGCCCTTTGTTCTGTCCGCGCCTCTAGAACTCCTCCAAATGCACGGACTAGGGCTGCTGGTCCCTAGAGAATGTCTAACGTGCCACAGTGTGGCTTCCCTGGAGACATGGATACTCTCCCGAGCCTGAATTAGAAAACCTTGACCAGGACTAGAAGAGACAAATGCATCGTCAGCCACGGGCTATTCCTGCTCCTGCAGTTGCTGCCCATCCTCAAAGTTGGGAGACAGCTACGCTCATGCTATCCGAGGCTCCTAAAACAAGCTTAAAACAGCACCCCTTGACCCTTCAATTCCACTTAATGTCATGCATTCTAGTTTGGAGGATAGTATTACATCTGTCCCTTATTGAATTTTTTATTAAAGTATGACATACATTTGGAAGAGTGACAAATCCTAAGAATACAGCTTGATGAAATATCACAAAATGAATATATTTGTGTAAACACTGGCTTCTTCACTCTCCATCTCTAGCCCACGCTCTTCTCAGGGGTAATGCCATCAGTCAGATTCGCTGGATTTTGAACTTTATATGAATGGAATCATAGAATACATATTGTCTGGTTTTTTTTTTTTTAAGTTTTATTTATTTATTTGACAGCCAGAGATCACAAGTAGGCCGAGAGGCAGGCAGAGAGAGGGGAAAGCAGGCTCCCTGCTGAGCAGAGAGCCCAATGCGGGGCTCGATCCCAGGACCCTGGGATGCAGACCCGAGCCGAAGGCAGAGGCTTTAACCCACTGAGCCACCCAGGTGCCCCACATATTGTCTTTTGATCCGAGTTCTTTAACTCAGTACCAAATGACACTGATCCGTCTCATTATATATACTTGTATTTTGTCCATTCTTATTGCTGTGTAATATATTATCATATGAATATACCACACTTCACTTTTCCTTTCCACTGTTGGTGGACATGGGAGTTGTTTTGAGCTTTTTGCTATGAATAATGTTACTCAGGATGTTTAGGTACATCTTTATAGGTATACACAGACATTTTTGTAGGATATATGCCTAGGAGTGGAATTACTAGCTTTTAAGGTATGCACACATTTAGAAATTGTTTTTAATGCTTTTGTCCTAAAAGATACTTTGTACTTTCTTTCCCAGAAAAATATCAACTCCCAGGGCATCCTCTGCCAGTTTCTTCCTGGAGCTCTACTCTCTGTCACAGAATGACAGTGGGCTACGGGGACAATCATTGCCCTTGGCCCTTCTCAGGAGATGACCAAGAGGCATTCCTGAACAAGAGTCTGACCAATCCATGAGTGTTCTCTTGGTGCCACAACCCCTTTCCTTGAGGTAACATCAATGCCCTATGCCCTTCCATGCCACCGTTTGGGATTTTCTGTCCCCTTCATACTCTCCTCTTGCCAGAATCACATACTACAGTATCAGAATTACACAATGAAGCAAGCTCTGAGCAATTTTAATCACTATAAATGTCCTTCCTTGAGAAACCCTATACCCCCTGCCCCTCCAAGGGAAGCAGCATGCTAACCATGTAAAGAATCACGCTGACTTCACTTCCACATGGCTCATCTTCTCTCTCAGAAGACAGGGTTCCAAAGCATGGGTCCTGGATTGCCCTGGAAGTGGCATGACCTCTAACAAGGCAACTCTAAGAGCAGAGGGAGGAAAGTAATACCTGTCTCCTACTTATACAAGGATGGGATTTATTGAGTGTGAAAGAAATAACACTGCTTAAAAACTTAGTGATGAAAGAAGTATAAATATTTTAAAAATTATCTTTATTATCCACTTCAAGTCCCTTAGCTAGCTTTCACTTAAACACCTATCTATCCTAAGAGGAAACAGTTTATGACATTTCAGAACACTTTTGGAGTATCTCATAATTTCCAGTTGGTAAGTTATTTCTTTCTTTTTTTTTTTTTAAAGATTTTATTTATTTATTTGACAGAGAGAGATGACAAGCAGGCAGAGAGGCAGGCAGAGAGAGAGGAGGAAGCAAGCTCCCCGCTGAGCAGAGAGCCCGATGCGGGGCTCGATCCCAGGACCCTGAGATCAGACCTGAGCTGAAGGCAGCGGCTTAACCCACTGAGCCACCCAGGTGCCCCAAGTTATTTATTTCTAATGAAATATTTTCACTCATCCCTATTAGTCTCATAATAAGAATAGCTGATGACTCTTCTCTCGCTATGACACTTTACATAATAAAAATTGCTTTTAAGCCATTGCTTTTCCTTCCTTTCAGTAAATAACACCAAAGCTTTCATCTTTTCAGAACAGGTTCTAGCAGTCCATTCCCTACTCATGGCCATACTCCTACTCATGGCCATACTCCAAACTCAAATTTTGGAGTTCCAAACTGTCTTAGGTCATTTAATTATTGGCCAACATAACTGGCCAATTTGCCAACACCAAAACACATAACATTCTTTCATTTATTTATTCATCCATTCAATAACTAGATCATTGTTTTAAGTTTACTGTGTGTAAACCTTGTGATTCAGTTTAGAACAAGACAGATAAGTCCCTCTCCTCTCCTCTCATGGAGCTCACTTCCTAAACGTATTGGGGGGAAAAAAGTAAAAATACACAACTTATTAAGACCATGAAAAAAATAAATCTAAATGCTGACCTCAAGAATGACTGGGACAGGAGCTACTTAAGATTGCGTGATTGGGGAAAGGTCTTTCTGAAGAGATTACTCTTGGACTGAAATCTAAATGATCTTGGGAGATGCCATGGAAAGGTGTGTGAAAAGTGTGTGATACAGCAATGACAGGCCCCACATAGGGGACATCACTGAGACCACAGCATGATCTGCAGAGGGAAAGGAGATGTGTGGGGAGACTGGGGATCCAGTCTTGTTCGTTGCCATTAGGAGTACATCGTGCATATCTCATAGGTAATAATTCCATTGGCAAATGGTCATATACCTAAGTTGTTCTCTGGATAATAAGCCCAAGAGTATGATCCTATCACTATTGTATGCATTACTCCACTTTGTGATTCCTGGGATTCCCATGGTCTCTCTGCCATTGGCACTGCAACCTCCTTTTCTATCTTAAAGCCTCTCTTTTTCTGAAACATAATCTTCAGCTGAATCCTTTTTTACAAGCTAAAATTTAATTCTGCCATACCTGAAGAGCTGAGACATAATACACTTAGTTTTTCACATGTAACTAACCCCCCCGCCCCCCAACCCGGCCAATAGGAAGCAGTAGTCAAGAGCTTAGGCTTTAGCTTACATCAAAACCAGGTTCTATTTCTGGAGGGTTTTTTGGACACTTTTAGTGTGTGTAACTAGCATATTACGCCTACCTTCCTGAGTTTTTTTATCTGTAAAATGGAAATTACTTTTTTAAAAAGATTTTATTTATTTATTTGAGGTAGAAAGTGAGTGATAGAGAAAGCAAGGGTGGGGAGGAGAGGCAGAGGGGGAGGGAGGGACAGGCACCTTCCCCCGTGCCCCCACCAAGCAGGGATCCAGACCAGGGCTGAATTCTAGGACCCTGGGATCATGGCCTGAGCCAAAGGCAAACACTTTGCTAACTGAGCCACCCAGGCACCCCTGAAAAATGGAAATTAAACACCTACCTCAGAGTTGTTGGAAGGATTGGTGGAGATAATACACATTAACCCCCAAGAGATGGCCATTAATAATGATGCTATTCAAAAAGCAAAAAGCATAGAAATTTGTAGTAAAATGAGAAGTTAGATCTTACTCCATTTATTCTCTCATTTTGTGTTTAAGCCTCTGTGAAGCTAAATTAATTGTCAATGGTCACATAGTCAAAAGTTCACCAAATTTCCCTAGTCAATAGTTTAGTAGAGGAATAATTCAACAAGTCATAACTTGCTTTAGCTTTGAGATTGGACTTTATGAACTACATAATCATTATTTGAATAAATCACGAAAACATTCTGATACCTGATGTGGCAAATTATTATTGGAATACTGTGTGGCTTAATAAATCTTATTTTTTAGGACTTGAGAGATTCAGACCCATGAATTCTACTTTTTATTCTATTTGGTAAGTGGAAAAAGTCAATTAAGAAGATATGGTTTTTATATAAAGTATATCTACCAAATGTGGATTGTAATTTGTAGACAAAGCTCCAAAAGAAAATAAATTGTAGGTTATAGCCTAGCTCTGGTAGGCAAATTATTGGGCATAGTGGATATGTCAACTAAGGATGAAAATCTAGAGAAGTAGCTGTTCTGGCATGGAATTATATGAAACCCACTTATTTCAAGTGCCTCTCATTGGCAAGTTTTCATATAGTTATCACACAGATATGAACTGAGCTGTGTAAGTGTGACAGAAGTTAAGTCTAAGTCCTAAACCTTAAGTGTAAATTCAACAAGTAGACTTTTACGTGAACTCTGCTTGTTGTACTTCTATTTGACCTTTACCATTGGCTTTAAAATAATTTTATTGTAAAAAAGATCTTTATTGTTTATTTATTATGTAAGTAAACTGCAATCACAGAAGAAAAATAGGAAATATAAATAAGCAAAGGAAATTCATCTATAATTTTAAACTAAAAATAACTATTAATATCTTGCCATCTATGCACACACATACACACACACATTCTTCACATATTTAAGTTAATTCTTATTTTATCTAGAGAGATATATCAGTGAAATTGACACAAACTTTTTTTTTTTTTAAAGATTTTATTTATTTGTCAGAGAGAGGGAGAGAGAGCGAGCACAGGCAGACAGACTGGCAGGCAGAGGCAGAGGGAGAAGCAGGCTCCCTGTCGAGCAAGGAGCCCGATGTGGGACTCGATCCCAGGATGCTGGGATCATGACCTGAGCCGAAGGCAGCTGCTTAACCAACCGAGCCACCCAGGCGTCCCTGACATAAACTTTTTAAATGTAACATACTGAAAAGTGATTATTACAAATGAAAAAAATTTCATATGAAAACTTCAAATTTTCACAATTATTGTTTATTACACCTAATTAATCAACTACCCCTTTTTTTCAGGAATGTATAAGGGAGTTATGGCAACAAATTCCATTCTAATTCAATAAGATTTAGTTCCAATATTTACAGAAATACAAAACAAGTGTCTATGTTTTTTAAGAAATTATATCTGTAAGGAACACACATAATAAATTCAGTTACTTGAGCAAAATTGGAGGTGAAAAACAGGGCTAAATACCCCTTAAAAGACACATGGTATCAGATTGGATAAAAAGCAAGACCCATCAATATGCTGTTGGTAAGAGACTTATTTTAGACCCAAAGACACCGCCGAATTGAAAGTGAGAGGGTGGAAATCCATTTATCATATTAACGGACATCAAAAAAAGAGCTGGGGTAGGAATCCTCATATTGGACGAATTATACTTTAAGCCAAAGACTGTAATAAAAGATGAGGAAAGACAATATATCATAATTAAAGAGTCTCTCCTACCAGACGATCTAACAATTGTAAATATTTATGTCCCTAACATGGAAGCAGCCAATTACATAAGCTAATAAACAACAAAATTAAAGAAACACATAGATAATAACACAAGAATAGTAGGAGACTTTAACAGCCCCCTCACTGCAATGGACAGATCATCTAAGCAGATCAAAAAGAACACAAGGGTTTTGAATGACACACTGGACTTCACAAATATATTCAGAGCATTCCATTCCAAAGCAGCAGTATACACATTCTTTTTGAGTGCACATGGAACATTCTCCAGAATAGATCACATCCTGGGTCACAAATCAGGTCTCCATCAGTACTAAAAAAGCAGGATCATTCTCTGCATATTTTTAGACCACAATGCTTTGAAACTTGAATGCAATCACAAGAGGAAATTTGGAAAGAATTCAAATACATAGAGGATAAAAAGCATCTTAGTAAAAAATGAATGGGTCAGCCAAGAAATTGAAGAAGAATTAAACAAATTCATGGAAACTAATGAAAATGAAAACATAACTGTTCAAAACCTTTGGGATGCAGCAAAGGTGATCCTTTCTCAAGAAACAAAAAAGTTCTCAAATACACAATCTAACCTTACAACTAAAGGAGTTGGAGAAAGAGCAGCAAATAAAGACTAAACCCAGCAGGAGAAGAGAAATAATAAGGACTAGAGCAGAAATCAATGAAATAGAAACCAAAAGAATAGTAAAACAGATCAGTGAAACTAGGAGCTGGTTCTTTGAAAGAATTAATTAGATTAATAAACCCCTGGCCTGACTTATCAAAAAGACAAGAGATCACAACCAAATAATTATAAATAATTATAAGCACATATTATGAGCAACTATATGACAACAAATTAGGCAATCCAGAAGAAATGGATGCATTCCTAAAGATCTATAAACTACCAAAACTGAACCAGGAAGAAACAGAAAACCTGAACAGACCCATAACCAACAAGGAAATTGAAGCAGTAATCAAAAAATCTCCCAACAAACAAGGATGGGATGATTTCCCAGGGAAATTCAAACAAACATTTAAAGAATTAACACCTATTCTTCTGAAGCTGTGTCAAAAATTAGAAATGAAAGGAAAACTTCCAAACTCTTTCTATTAGCCAGCCTTACCTTGAAGCGAAAATCAGACACAGACCCCAACAAAAAGAATTACAGACCAATGTCCCTGATTAACATGGATGCAAAAATGCTCAGTAGGATACTTGCCACTAGGTCCCAACAGTACATTAAAAGGAGTATTCACCACCACCAAGTGGGACTTATTCCTGGGCTTCAACATCTGCAAACCAATCAATGTGTCATATCACATAAATAAAAGAAAGGACAAAACCACCTGAACCTCTCAATAGATGCAGAAAAAAACATTTGACAAAGTACAGCAGCCTTTCTTGATTAAAACTCTTCACAGTTTAGGGATAGAGGGAACATACCTCAATATCATAAGAGCCATGTATGAAAAGCCCACAGCAATATCATTCTCAATGGAGAATAACTGAGACACTTTCTTCTAAAGTCAGGAACATGACAGGGATGTCTCCTATCATCACTGTTGTTCAACATAATACTAGAAGTCCTAGCCTCAGCAATCAGACAACAAAAAAGAAAAAAAATGTATCCAAATCAGCAAAGAAGTCAAACTCTCACTCTTCACAGATGACATGACATTCTATGTGGAAAACCCAAAAGACGCCACCTAAAATTTCTGGAACGCATACAGCAATTCAGCAACATGGCAAGATATAAAATCAATGCACATAAATCAGTTGCATTTCTATATACCAACAACAAAACAGAAGAACAAGAAATTCAGGAGTCAATCCTTTTTAAAATTGCACCAAAAACTGTAAGATACCTGGGAATAAACTAACCAAAAAGGCAAAGGATCTGTGCTCAGAAAACTATAGAACACTCATAAAAGAAATTGAGGAAGACACAAAGAAATGGAAAAACTTTCCACACTCATGGATTGGAAGAACAAATATTGTTAAAATGTCTCTGCTACCTAGAGCAATTTATACATTCAATACCATCCCTATCAAAATACCCTCAACTGTTTTCACAGAGCTAGAACAGATAATCCTAAAATTTGAATGGAACCAGGAAAGACTCCAGATAGCCAAAGAAATTTTGAAAAAGAAAACCAAAGCTGGTGGCATCACAATGCCAGACTTCAAGCTCTATTACAAAGCTGTCATCATCAAGACAGTATGGTACTGGCACAAAAATAGACACATAGATCAACGGAACAGAATAAAGAACCCAGAAATGGACCCTCCACTTTATGGTCAACTAATCTTTGACAAAACAGGAAAGAATATCCAATGGAAAAAAGACAGTCTCAGTTGATGAGATGATGAGTCTCATTTGTTGAAATGGTGTTGGGAAAATTGGACAGCCACATGTAGAAGAATGAAACTGGACTATTTTCTTACACCATACACAAAAATGGAATAAAATAAAAGTGATATATGGAAAGCCCACAGCAAATAGCATTTTCAATGAATGAAAGACCTAAATGAAATGAATGAATGAAAATACCTAAATGAAATGAATGAAAGACCTAAATGTGAGACAGGAATCCATCAAAATCCTCAAGAAGAACACAGGCAACAACCTCTGTGACTTCGGCAGTGGCAACTTCTTGCTAGCTACGTCTCCAAAGGCAAGGGAAACAAAGGCAAAAATAAAAGTGAACTATTGGGATTTCATCAAGATAAAAAGTTTTTACACAGCGAAGGAAACAGTCAACAAAACCAAAAGTCAACTGACAGAATGGAGGAGGTATTTGCAAATGTCTTATCAGATAAAGGGCGAGTATCCAAAATCTATAAAGAACTCACCAAACTCGACACCCAAAGAACAAATAATCCAATAAAAAAACAGGCAGAAGACATGAACAGACATTTCTCTAAAGGAATCATCCAAACGGACAAAGGACACATGAAAAAAAATACTCAATATCCCTCAGTGTCAGGAAAATACAAATCAAAACTATGATGAGATACCACTTCACTCGAGTCAGAATGGCTAAAATTAACAGGTCAGGAAACAACACATGCTGGTGAGGATGGGGAGAAAGGGGACACCTCTCACACTATTGGTGGGAATGAAAACTGGTACAGTCACTCTGAAAAACAGTATGGAATAGAACTACCCTATGACTCAGCAATTGCACCATTGGCTATTTATCCCAAAGATACAAATATAGTGATCCGAAGGGGCACCTGAACTCCAATGTTTATAGCAGCAATGTCCACAATAGCCAAACTATGGAAAAAGCCTAGATATCCATCAGCAAATGAAAGAATAAAGAAGATGTGGTATATATTCACAATGGAATACTACTCAGCCATCAAAAAATGAAATCTTGCCATTTGCAACGATGTCGCTGAACTAGAGGATATTATGCTAAGCAAAACGAGTCAGTCAGAGAAAGACAATTACCATATGATCTCACTCACATGTGTAATTTAAGAAACAAAATAGAGGATCACAGGGGAAGGGAGGGAAAAACAGGATGAAGTCAGCGAGGGAGATGAACCTTAAGAGATTGTTAATCAGAGGAAACAAACTGAGGGCTCCCGAGGGGGTGGGATTTACCTGAAAAATAGAAGTTCCAAGTCAACTCACAGCCCTGATATTGAAATAGAAATTAAAAAATTCTATTAAAATTTGTTGCCAGTTATTCACTTGTCATTTGACACACTTACTTTTCTTAAATCTTGCTTTTCATTGTGGATTCAGATAAAACTCGTTTTATTTAAACAATTATGTGTCATTGTCCAAAATGATCTGTTGATCATAAACCCTGGGAAGCAAACATAACTCAGCCATAACGCTTAGTTTTGTGACGATTAAAGAAATACAGGAGCGGCCGGGTGGCTCAATTGGTTAAGCGTCTGCCTTCGGCTCAGGCCATGATCCCAGAGTCCTGGGATTGAGCCCGACATCAGGCTCCCTGGTCAGCAGAGAGTCTGCTTCTCCCTCTCCTTCTGTCCGCCACTCCCGCTGCTTGTACTCCGAGACATTCTCTCTCTCTGTCAAATAAATAAATAAAATCTTTTAAAATAAATAAATAAAAGATAAAGAAATCTAGCCCAAAGTGGATTTTACACTTTATTCACCTCTTTCTCTCTAAAACATCAAGGAAGTCCAAGAACTTAGTCCACTACAGCTCATTATAATTTCCTGTCATCTCTTACTCTATAGCACTTCAAAATGCCCAAGTCCACCATCTCTTGGTTTACTCCTGGAGACCTCCACCCTGTCCTGCCATCTTGGTTCTCCAACAGCACTGTGTCCCCCACAGGGAGCTCCCCAAAGCTCTCACCTTCCTTCCTAGTAACCCCCGAGCAGCGAGCAGAGTCATTCTTTGTTAAATTGCATTCCTCACAGCAGCTGATCAGAAGATTTCCTATTTCATCAGAGGACAAATGTTGTGGGGTCAGGGGAAGCCGCGAATCTACATATATTACTATTTTTCACATCACAATTGTAAGCATGCAAAACTCACCTCCTTTGATAAATAATGAGAAGCTCTTAGCATGATCTAATTCTCCAGGGCTATACTTGGTTGCCAGGGAAAGATGTAGATATGTGTGTGCACGCCCATGTGCATACCGATGAGACCGTGTGTCTTGTAGGGTGTGTGTGTCAGTGAGCCTGTAAGTCCTTGCAGTGTGTTTGTGTGTGTGTGTGTCTATATAAAGTATGTATCTCAGAGATGCACAAATTGGGCACAACTGAGAAAGCAAGGCGAGGAAGAGAGAGTGCCATGAAAGTGAGGACCTGTACCTTCTCTTTCCAGATCCCAAGCCATTTGCACATATCACCTTTCCACTGCAACACCCTTAGCCACGACCATTTTAGAAAACGTAGTGACATCATTTTCAAATTCATATCCTAAATCTCGACATCATGCTTCATTGTTCTGAGGCATAATAGGAGGTAGTCTTCCTAATCTTTCCCTACTGTCCCTGAATCTACAGTCAGGTTGGATCTTTCTGAAGTTCCCATAACTCCTTTTGTCACTTATCTGAACGGTAGCCAACACAGATACGCATCATACATGCATATAGAATTACATAGATTTTTGTGAATATATTTATACATATGGTACCAAACTATACATCATATTCTGCATCTTGTTATTTTCATGTCTTACAGATCTTTCCATACCAGAATATTTTGGCCAACCTCATTATTACATAGAATTGTATAGGAAAAATACACACATACCATGTCAGTTTTTTTGGTTTTTTAAAATATTTTATTTATTTATCTGACAGATTGAGATCACAAGCAGGTAGAGAGGCAGGCAGAGAGAGAAAGGAGGAAGCAGTCCACACGGAGCAGAGAGCCTGATATATGCCTTGATCCCAGGACCCTAGGACCATGACCTGAGCTGAAGGCAGAGGCTTTAACCCACTGAGCCACCCAGGTGCCCCCATACCGTCAGTTTAACCAAATTTATTGACAAGCATTCATGTTGTGAACTTCCTATTAGAAACAATACGGTACTACCATCCTTGTTCAGACTCTAGGTTCATAGGTGTGAATATTTATAGTCAGTGTTTCCTAAATCTAGCTTCACATTTAAAACGTGTAGAGAGCTTTCAAAAATACCACTGCCCATGCTCCCCAGCCCCTATCCCCACTAGACCTAGTTAAATCAGAATATGGGAGTGAGCCCAGGCAGGGGTATTTAATAAAATCTCCCCAAGTAACTTTACTATGCAACCAAGGTGGAAAATCATTACTAATTATGAAGAATTGGAATTGCTGATTTGTAGGGTCTATACATTTTACTTTTCTTTTTTTACATTCTACATTTTGAATGCCTTTTGTAAATGGCTAAATAATACACCATTGCAAATTCTGTAATATCATTGCTTCTGCTCTAAGTAAAGTTCTCAGGAAATCTGAAAGTATAAAGCAAGTACCTTCCTTTACAGAGTCTCTTTCTAAGCTGAAATGGCAGCTTCTTTGAAATGCCTACATATAAAGTTAGTGTTCCCCCACCTCACGTCATTACTTTCAAAGCATTGGACTGGTTTTCTTTGTATTACAGGCATAGCTCCGAGATGTTCCTGGTTTGGTTCCAGACACCCAAATAAAGAAGACATCACTACAAGTAAGTCAAATGAATTTTTTCTGTCTCCTGGTGCATATGAAAGTTATGTTTACACTATACTGTAGTCTATTAAATTTCAATGGCCTAATGTCTAAAAAAAAAATACATATCTTAATTGGAAAATACTTTATTGTTAAAAAACTGCTAACTATCATCAAAGCTTTCAGCAAGTTGTAATTAGTGAACACAGATCACCATAATAAATATAATCATGAAATATATTCTATTTAATATATAATACTAATATTACATATTATGTATTACATATAAATATAATAAACATGAAAAGCTAAAAATATTGTGAGAATTATGAAAACATGACACAGAGACACAAAGTAAATGCTGTTGGAAAAAATGGTGCCAGTAGACTTGCTCAACACAGGGTTGCCATAAACCTTCAATTTGTAAAAGAACAAAACAAAACAAAACACACAATATCTGTGAATCACAATAAAGCGAAGCACAGTAGAGTGAGTATGCCTGTCCTTGTCACAATGTGCAATCATTTCCTGAGGTTGATCATGGTCTTCTATAGCCCCTAATCTCCAACAGAAGTGCAAGAGAACACTTCTGGGTGTCCTGTTCACCCAGTAATTCTAATGCCTATTATAACAGGACCTAGAGTATAATCAATGTCAATATGTGGAGAATCAATCAGTCCCTGTGGTTGTCCAGTCAGTGGTTAAGCACGTTAGGCTGTGGAAAGGATCAGTAAAATGAAGGAGAAATACTGGTGGTTCTCATTCCCCAGACCTAGCATTTCCAAACATAAAACGAGTATTTCTTTTTCTCTTTATTTATCATTTAATTTAATTTTAGTTCCAGTATAGTTAACATAAAACAAGTATTTTACCTTAGCCAAAAGAACCTACAAACTCGCACTATCCTACAAGAAACAGATAAATGTGTGACAAGCCTTGACCATGTGGTTAAAAAAAAAACAAAGAAATCAGAAGGTAGACTATGATAAGCCACCTTAGTAATAAAGGCCATCCTCCTGCTTTTTGGAGAACATCTAAAAAAGCTTACACAGCAAGTATTACGGTTAAGCATGAGGAACACTTGGAAGATCTGGGCATGGAGGGCATCAGCTGTCACTGAGAACAGGATTCCTTAGCTGTTCCCTTTCTTTCCCCTTATAAGTAAGCTTTGTCAAATAGTCCTATAAAAAAGGAGGGGCCAAGACAGCAATTTCCTTTTGATCGTGATTATCACATTAAATTGCTCAGGATCATAGTCTCAGAAGGCCTTTAAATTCTTCTTTCTCCACCTATCATTTCTGTGTATAACAAATAACACCTCACCAAACACCATAGACATTATGTCCAATAGTACTAACCATTTTTTAAAAGGACTGTGAACATGTTTGACTTTCCTTCTCTATCATACCTGACACAAGGAATGTCGACTTAGTGGGAATGAGATCTTACATTTCTTATATTTGAAGTTTCAGGGTGACTTGTTTTTACAGTTTTTAGACTTTTTTTCATTAATATTTTAAAATTTTAGATGGTTCTAGATTTATGGAAAAGCTGAGGGAAGCTCCCATGCACTCCACACCCAGTTTTTCTACTGTTAGCAAGTGTATGGTACACTTGTCACAAGAAGCCAATATTGATACACTACTTTTTTAAAGGATTTTATTTTATTTATTTGACAGACAGATCACAAGTAGGCAGAGAGGCAGGCATTGAGAGAGGAGAAGCAGGCTTCCTGTTGAGCAGAGAGCCCAACATGGGGCTCGATCCCAGGACCCTGAGATCATGACCCGAGCCAAAGGGAGAAGCTTTAACCCACTGAGCCACCCAGGTGCCCCTATTGATACACTATTAATAGCATAAAGAAAAGGCCATGCTTTATTCATATTTCTACCTAATGTTCCTTTTTTATTCCAGGCTTCCATCTAGGACACCACATTACATTTACCCATCATGTTACTTTGGGCACCTCTAGCCTAAAGGTTTCTCAATCTTTCCTTGTTTTTGATAATCTTGACAATTAAAAGTACTTGTCGGGAATTTTGCAGAATGCTTCTCAATTTAGACTTTATTGATGTTCTTCTAATGATTAGACTAGGTTATGGGTTTGGGGGAGAAACCTGTCAAACACTACCTCCACAACATGATCAAGGTTAATGACAATAGTAATATTATGTCAATACCATATACCCTTGTATAACAAATGAATGGCACCTGTACCTTTGTGAGCTCTACTCTTCAAACAAAAAGTGCAATGCCAACATACCTACTTCTGTGAATTCATAAATCCAAGATATATAATTGATAACACAAAGGGATTTAGATACATAGTAAGATCAAGCCATTTCCCTCTTCATACGAAATAAAGTATTTTTATTTCAATTTTTCTTTTTCCCTTTTTTTTGTTTTTGCTTTGTTTTGATTTTCTCAGAACACAAAAATCCCTTTTACATGTATATCTGTCATAGATTTTAAGGAATTTCTTACATGAAGCGAAGTATTAAAATAGACGTTGAATTAAGGTAAGAGCTTACCCATCACTCAGGAATTGAAGAAAAACCCCATTTATCTTTTGATAGTCCAAAGGAAAGCAAATTGGTGGATATATTTCTGCTATTTAATAAAGTATTTCTATTATAAAACATAGCATTATTTTTAAAATTCTAATTATTTACATTTGAAACAAGCAATGTACTTAGAAAAATATGTTTGGATTCTTCCTGACTGTCCTATATGTGAGAAACAAGTACCAGTAGCTAATGTAGGTAATGACTGAGTCCTTGGTGTAAGGCAGCAAAGGAAAGAGCTAACAAAAACAGTTCTTCCGGGGTGCCTGGGTGGCTCAGTCGGTTAAACTGCTGCTTTTGGCTCAGGTCATAATCCCAGGGTCTTGGGATGGAACTCCAAGTCAAGCTCCCTGCTCAGTGGGGAGCCTGGTTCTCCCTCTGCTGTTCCCCCTGCTTGTGCTTTCTCCCTCTCCCTCTCTCTCTCTCAAGTAAATACATTTTTTAAAAAATCTTAACAACAACAATAAAAAAAAGCTTCTTCTGGACGTACGTGGATAATATAATCCAGTACAGTCTAGTAAGGAGACTGTTCTTGGGGGCAGATGTAACTTAAATAAACTATTGATAATATGAGATTCTAAATGTAACTTAGTTGTAAGAGTGACCTTCTCCAAACTGGGGAATGCTTTTATATCAGACCAAAACAAAATGGAAAATCGATAATAAAGCTATATCTTTAAACACAATATTCAACAATTAAAATATAAATATGTATTTACATATATACACTTACATATGTATGTGTATATAGGTGTATATGTGTGTGTATATATATATACATCTATGTGTCTATATAGATATACACCATATGCTCTTATATATCTAATTATCTAATGTATAAATATGCTCTTTTAAAATCCCAAACTAGCTACTGGGTTTTGGGGGAGGTTTTGTTTTGGCTTATTTTGTATTTTTGGATTTTTTGTTTTTACTAATTAATAACTACTCATGAATTAAATACCCCACAAGATAAAAGAACAATGGTTAATCTTATGCTTCTTTAATAGGAGAATCTAGCTTTGCAAACTGAGGAACCTAAAGACAGAAAAAGAAAAATTTTCAAGTTACTCACCAAAACTCACACCATATTGATAATTTAAGTCCTTTTCTCCTATATTTCTCTGACCGCTTAGATAAAAAGGATATCTTGTCTCCCTGGTATGGATAAAAAAAAAAATTCAGGAGATCAGTAATTAGGCTTTATGCCATTTAGGAAGTAAAATAAGTAACAACTTTGATTGACAGTCATTTTACTATTAGAAAAGCTTTTTGGCAAGAAAGTAAATCTTGCTGTCATTCCATTCCATTTCATTTCATTTTTTTCATTATAGAAAGAAAATTAAGTTATATGAAGTAATTTTGAATTATTTTTCTTTAGCATACAGTTAATTACAATTAAAAAGAGAGAGAGAGAGAGAGAAGCAGAATTTGTACTCCCTAGAAGGGAAAGCACTTTACTATTTGATGGGCTTTCCTTATACGTCTGCCTTTTATTTTTAAACGCCACCACCACCTCTTTGCTGACCAACAACTTCTTGCAAATTATGGCAAGGGATGGGGGTGGAGCATGAGCAAAGGAGCTGAGTGAAAGTTGGTGATACTCCCTGCCAAAATTCCAAGTTGAAATCAAATCCTTCAGTCAAGTTTCTTAGGCATGAAAAAAAGAAAAAAGATTTACAACTTCAGCAGAACTGTAATTGTACCAAGAAAAAGTATCAGTCAATCTACTTTACTGTCACCAAAGGATCTGAACCTGACTTGGTCATACTTCTTTCTCCTTTATATATGGAGGTGGGCGGGGGGGGGGGGGGGGGGGGGGGGGGGGGGGGGAGGGAAATGGAGGCAAGAGGAGTTTAAAAAAAATTGATGAAGCCCTGACCCTTTAGATTCCATTTATAGTCTGAGCCCGAATGCCATCCCCCTTGACTAGCGAACTGTCCAATCCAGCTGCATGTGTCTAGATTTCTATTAGGCACTAAGTGAAATATATATGCACGCCCTTACACCGTTTAACACTCTGGGTCCACCTTCAAAACACTGGGCTGTGGATCAACTGAAGCGCCACTCCTCTTCCAAGAATCATTTTGACAGGTTCTTTTGGAGGTGCTCCTTTTCCTTTTTTTTTTTTTTTTTTTAAACCCATCGTTTTAAACAAAATGGCACCAAAGAAGGACGTGAAGAAACCTGCTGCTGCAGCCGCCCCAGCCCCAGCCCCTGCCCCGGCACCTGCCCCAGCCAAACCCAAAGAAGAAAAAATTGACCTCTCTGCCATTAAGGTAACTAAAGGGGTGAACAGTTTGGTCACTGAAACATCTTTCAACAGTCCGAAACTCTAGGAACTTGCAAAGGGGTATGTTTTTCACCAAGAGAGACAGCGTTACTACATGAGCTGGTAGATTGGAGGAGAAAAGAATCCTGATTAGAAAATAAACTCCAGCGTATAACTTCAGTTAAGTCCCTATGAATACGATATTGTCTACAGAACCTGGATTTGCTCTCATTTTGTGTTCTCTGGTTTTGTTTTGTTTTTTTTTCCCTAAATGGTCAGAGCGCAATTTAGGGATAGTAAGTGCAAAGGTGTTTTACCAATACTTAAACCAGCGTTTTGTTTCATTTTGTTTTGTTTGAAATAAAATCTCTGTGGAAACTAGATCCCTTACCTTAATACTGCATCAAAAGGACATTTTTCACCCCTGCTTGTTTCCAAAAGTTTAAAAACAGCTGATGACCCAGTTGTCCTGGCTGCATTTATTGGACAGCTGCTGTATTTCTTCTGAAAAAGAGAAGATTTTTGCAATTCAAGTTAATTCCCCCTTCAGCTTCGCTTAATAAAATTTGATACAACACTAAATTAGATCTCAGTGCAGACAATTATGCACTCAAGTGTTTCAGTGACTATAACTGTCATCTTGTTTATTTATATACAGTATTTAATTCAGAATGTGTGAGCTGCTTCTAAATGAAACTAACCCCCCCCCCCCGGCAAATACTATAAAACTTGGTTATATGGCTTTTAGCTTATGTCTCTGAGCTCTTGTATACTGATCTTTAACTAAGGAGAATGTGATTGATTTTTGCATCCACACTTTGCTGTGATCAAAGTTCTCAAATGCCAAAAGATGATCTACTTTTGGGAAAATGACACAGTAGATGTGCCTGTTACCCCTCAGTGTTGTGATCTCTCAAATGTGCACCTTCTCATTCACTGGGGCTGGACTGGTGGATGACAGTTTGAAAATCTTTATCTAATGAATTCTGCCTTACATGGAAAACTAATGGGTAAAAGGACCTATTAGGTGATCTTCTCTCGAAAGCCAAACGTTCTGTACATAATAAATCTAAATTTTGCTAACTTAATACTGTTTAATTGTAAAACCAAAGCTGACCTATAAACAAATGTTTCATTGAGTATTTTAGTATAATCATGGATTTTTAAAAATACTTCTGACCTAAATATTGACTTGGATCACACTTAGATATATTTCATGACATTAAATACATTCATAATTTTTATAACATTCTAGTTAAGTATGAAATTTTATGTTCCAAAGTGGGAGTGGATTATCAAATATTTTATCTTGAGTTTGTAGGTACCTACAGTCACATTTGAAAAAAGTTGATCAGAGAATCTAATATTGGTTAGGAACTATTCCTAATGAATATCCACTTAGGAGAAGAAATGTATATCAGATCTTCTAATAAATGGTTTTCTACCTAAAAGGCTGCATATAATTCATTAAGAGGAAACCAAATTTTTCATCTCCAGCAATTCTAGTTAATGTATCTTTATAGATGCACACTGACTACATTATACAGTGAACGTGATTACGGCCATGACAATAATTCCAATCATCTGTATTATTTGACTCTCCACTCTATCCTAAGATTAGATACATGAATCAGCGTCAAAGCTGTTCCTCTGTATTTACTGTGATTTATAAGACAATATTACCTCTTTGCATCTAGGATTACAAGCATCTGTAATGGGAGAAAAATGTGCCTTCTTAAGAAGAAAAAGAAATTTCCCACTAATGAATATAGGCATTAACTTTCTTCCCTGAAGAAATACTAAATACTATATATATATTTAGTTTGGCAGTAAGAAGTCTCCAAGAAAAGACAAAATATCACTTTTTTAAATACAGAAACTAAACTGATTCGCTGTTCACAGTCAGCAGAGATGCTCTTTTAAAACTTGAAAAATGGGTTTATCCTTTAATCTGTATGCTGAATGAGTTCCAGCATGGCTAATGTAGCTAGCACAACTACACAAAAGAAGAAAACACTCTTAGAATGTCTCTGTAGTGATGAGACCAGTTCATTACAGAATGAGAGATGGGATGGATCCTGATAAGGATGCAAAGTAAAAGGAGCAGTTAAATGAATGTAGAAGAAACAGGAGGAATTTAACCTTTACCGTTCACTCATATGGTTCACCTAATATGGTTCACTCATATGGTTCATATTCACTCATATGGTTCACCTAATAGAGAAAAAATGAAAAGAACAAGATTGAAGTTAACATATTTTTGTAAAGGAATTTAAATGCCTTCAATGATTTGCATTCATCAATATGAATTCAGGGCACATTTATAGGTATTATAACCAAAGAATGTGGTACAACTTGAGAACCATATAAAATTTAATTTCATCCCAGTAGGTAACAAGGCTAATTAAAATGTACATTAAAACATTTCATATTATGATGCTTTTAATCACTTAATGATGTTTCTAGATATATTACTTCATATAAGATATAAACTTTTTTCAAGCAGAGAAAATGAATTTTAAAGAAATTAATAGAGCTGTTATATGTGTTCATTAACTTTCTGAAAACTCGATAAAGAAAAAATTTAATTGGATTTTAAGCTTTCTTTTATAAATCATATAAGATTAGAAATTCAGCTGTCCTTTAGACTTTGAGTAATGCTGAAGTGTAGGGGTGACTATCTTTGCATAGGACTACAATCTCAGGAATAGTAATATTTAATTCCTCAATACTATTCCTAGCTAATATCTGTGCTCCATCATATATACCATGTTTAATAGTCATATATTTAACCATAAACTCTGAACAATCTTTAATATTGTTAATCAGTTTTATCAATTTCTTTAATGTGCTTTCCTACCCACTTTCCTAGAAATTTAGAACATTTAGAACATTTATTCAATTGTTCTAACACAAAAACTTTGATATTCATGGAAGGAATGCTTACCTGATGTCCCATGCCCATGGATGTTCTATGAGTATCCTTTCCAAAAACACAAAGACTGCTGATATTTGAACATTAGAGTTGCTGTCCTGGGTGGTTCTAAGCACTCTTCGCTTTCAGAGAGCTGACACTTCCAACCATTATGCCCAGGATAAAGAAAAATGCCTGACAAAATCCACCATGAGTATAGTTGCAGGTGCAAACACAAGAATTAACACCTGCTGCCCAACACTTCAGCCAAGTGTTGAAATAATGAAAGAAAATAAGTAACGAGATGGCTGTGTGCCTAGTTTTTAAAAGATCTTCAATGTGTAAGTAAATGTTTTGCATGATGCATGTCTTAGGTGATATGTCAGGATTGCTATTAAGTGATGAGATCTGGAATCGTGTCTTTTCTTATGGTGCTTAAGTTCTAATTCTTGCTGTATTCACTGTAATTCAATCAGGTCATCTCTGACTAGATACTGCAGGCGATATTACAAAAAGTGGTAAAGGTACAGAATGCATTGACAGAAACTCGTCCAATAACAAATCTCAACAATTTACCATACAGTCGGGGAGATTTAAACTTTCAGTTTACTGGGTAATGTGGAAATAGAGCATTCCCACTAAATATATATGTTTACTGATGGATATCCAGTGGAGGCAAATATTCTGTATATATTGCAATACCTGACTTGTTCTGGTCCAGGTATAGGGTTGTCTGTGTTAATCTACAAATTCTTTTTTCTTGGCTCTAACAAGGCTAATACAAACCCAGTCCCACTTTGAAGAATTCTTGGGAAAATCAAGTGAGGTCATGGTCCACGAAAGGCTTTGAAAATTATAAAGTTATTTGTAATATAATAATAAATATTCACTGAGAATTAACTCTGCCTTATTACTTTATTTAATCCTTAAAACATTATATTGAGGGGTACCTGGGTGGCTCAGTGGGTTAAGCCTCTGCCTTTAGCTCAGGTCATGATCCCAGGGTCCTGGGATCCAGTCCAGGACCATCAGGCTCTCTGCTCAGCGGGGAGCCTGCTTCCCCCTATCTCTCTCTGCCTGCTTCTCTGCCTTTTTGTGATCTCTCTGTGTCAAATTAATAAATAAAATCTTTTTTTAAAAAGCCAAATAAACATTATATTGAGGTTGTTTTTAGCCTCATTTTGCAAGAAATGAATGAATGAATAATGAATTTCAGTAATAACTATAACTAGTAATAACTAGTAGGTGATGGAGCTAGGATTTAACCACTCAGGCCAAATCCAGAGTCAACTGTAGTAATCATATCCTAAACCACCTCCTGTTTATGAAGAGAAAGTTACTATTAAGAATGCGTGAAGAAAGGGTGCTTGGGTGGCTCAGTTGGTTGAGTGACTGACTTTTGATTTCAGGTCAAGTTATGATCTCAGGATTCTGGGATTGAGCCCGCCAAAAGGCTCCACCCTCTGCAGGCAGTCTGCTTGAGGACTCTCTCCCTCTCCCTCTGCCTATCCTCCCACTTGCATTCTTTCTCTCTCTCTCTCCAATAAATAAATAAATAAATCTTTTAAAAAGGTTTGTGAAGTGGGGGTGCCTGGACAACCCAGTTGATTAAGTGTCCAACTCCTGCTTTCATCTCAGGTCATTATTTCAGGGTTGTGAGATCAAGCCCCATGTCATGTTCCATGCTGGGCATGAAGCCTGCTTGGGATTCTCTCTCTCTCCCTTAGTTAAAAAAAACAAAAACAACAACAAAAAACCCTAATGTGTAAAGAAGCCTTTTTTTATTCAGAAGGGTGTGAGGTAGAGTGGATCTCACATCACCCTGCACCACCCTGTGTAGCCAGTGGAGGGAGTGACAGGCACATGTCAGAGCAAGTTCACCTAGACTTTGACCTTGGCAGTCCACTACTCTCCCGTTCTCCACAGCTCTCCCCTGCCTTTGCACATGTTGCTGACAGGTTGAGTGTTCTCTTTTACAGCTAGAAGGTGGGAAGATTAGGAACCCAGAAAGACTCCTAGTCACTTTGCTCCAGCTTCCTATAAAAGGTTGAACATGGAGCATGGATATTTAAAAAAAAAAAAAAAAGTTGTTATGAGAGTAGATTAGTTAGTAGTTGCCAGGGATGGAGTTGGGGGTGGGGGAAATGAGTGAAGGTGGTCAGAGGGTACAAACTTCCAGTTATAAGATGAATAGGTTCTGGAACCTAATATACAACATAGTGAGTATAGTTAACAATACCGTATCATATACTTTAAAGTTGCTAAGATCTTTAAAGTTCTCACCACATAACACACACACAATTTTTTTTAATTTTAAAAAAAATGTGACATGATGAATATATCAACTGTCTTTATTGTGGTGATCATTTCACAATATCAAAATCATCAGATATCAAATCACGTTGTGCACCTTAAATTTACTGTTATGTCAATTATATCTCAATACAGCTGGAGAAAATAAAATAAAATATCAAAATAAAGTAAAAATACCAAAGTATTTTTAAATGATCTTAAATGTAATGAAACAGACTGAATTTTTAAAATAATTTTCATTTTTTAAATAAAATATACATCATACCAAAACTGGATCTCCAAATTTTGCCATCAGGCTAATATTTTAACAAAGGTTAAAGGTTAAAGGGATCTTTGGTTAAAGGGATCAAAGGTTAAAGGTATGGGATCTCTATTTTGCTTACAGATAGATAGCATGATTGAAACTGGGAAGAAATATCAACCATATGTCATTTAGAGTAATATGTAGGAACATAATGCCACATGTATAACAATTAAATCTTAACCTTAACTAGCTAGAGGAAAAGAAGTAGAAAAATAATACATATTGTCAATTTCTGATTAGAAAAAATGGGCAAAAGCATTTATAAGTTGTCTCTAAGTTTTCTTTATGTAATTTTAAGAGTTTGTCTTTTTTGAGGCACCTGGGTGGCTCAATCAGTTAAGCGTCCAACTCTTGATCTCAATTTAGGTCTTGATCTCAAGGTCTTGAGCTCAAGCCCTGCACTGGGGATTGTGCAGGGGGGTTGTGCACTGGGGGTTCTAAGCTGGGTGTGTAGCTTATTTAAAAAAAAAAAAGAATTTGTCTTTTATACCCTGGCCTTTCAATAATATGAATTAATTTTTACTATAACTATAATGTGACAAATTGCAGTATCAATCCATTTGCATTGTGAATATGACCTCAGGAGCAAATAAAAAAAAATTATTTGAGACTACCACTAGTATCAAGTTTCCACTCTCAAACATCTATGATGTACAAGAAGAGAACAGGTGGAATGGAGTGGGAAAATGCTAAAGGACATTCTGTAACTCTCTAAAATTATATTTTGAATTACATGTAACTGGATAATGTCTTTGCAAAGTAAAATGCAGTTTAGAAAGGAACAGATACGCTCGCCAATTAATAGTGAATAGCCCTTTTAATTTTAAAGATAATGAAATCTTTGCAAGACAAGGAGACCACAAAGTGACAGTGCCAAATTTAGACTCTTGACATTTTAATGTTGCAAATGAACCCTCTGGCAAGTTGTCTTTAGAAGTCATTCCATAATTACCCAGCATTAAGCACCATCTGACTCATGGAAATTATGGAAAGGATTATATTTAGTCTGCTGATCCTACACTTCTGCTTCTCCTCATACTGAAATACTTTTTGTATGAAAATAAGATCTGCTACAGTTTGTTTCTACATCAACTTCTACAGTTTGTTTCTCACTCCAAATCAGAATTTGGAGGGCAAAAATTGCAATATACAAGTAGTAGTGGCTTTAATTATACTAGTTAAAAATTTAAATTATATGGACGATAAATCTTTGCTTTTCTGGTCATAAGTTAATGATAGTGAGTCGAAGCCAGAGGACAAAAATATACACTAAAGATAAAACCACATCTTATACAACTTTATATTCCTCCTTCCACTGGGGCAAGTGAAGTCTTTGTATCTAAAAAGTGCTCAATGGTACATTGTCTCTTGTTTATAAAACATCTGACTCACTTGAATATAGTGTTATGAAATTACATTTTAACTCCTACTTATCTAAATTGCTTCAAAATAATGAAAAATATGAAGATGTATAGACTTAGGTCACATTTTAAAATTTTTATTAAAATTCACTTGGGCTTCGCATTAATTCTTGTAGGTGTGAATTGTGTTATTTTAATAATTCAGCCTTGGTCCAATGGGACCGAATTCAGTTGACTTGTCCACACTTTTTGAGCACAGAATTACTCACTTCCCCTTTCTGTTCAGATCAATGTATCCAAAACAGCCATCTATTCTCTCGTATAATAGACAGGCTGAGGTGGTATTGTATTCTTAATTTCTTATTGTTCTTAATTTCTCCTTTTTATATCATATTATAGTCACGAGCCTAAGTATATCTTTTGTTAAGGTAAGAAACAGAAATGCTATGAAAAATATGTATCTCCTTTAAACTAAATGAGTTATTCTGAGGCACAGAACTCTTTATTTCCAAAATAGTATTTCTGCTGGCCTTTTATGGTGAGTCCTGGTAACTCTGAGATTAGAGTGAAACTTAATAATCTAAATTTTCTTTAGGATTTGTATACATCCTAGGTCTTTAAAGGCCTCTCTTCCTGGTATTAAATTAGAGAACATGCCACAATGTTTTCTTACATGAATACTAGCCCTGGTGAGATTAACTTCTTTAACTTAGCCTTACCAATCATTAGCCTCATTCTGTCTTGCAAGCAAGATGAAGTTGTTTAAAGACTATAGTCTGTGTCCCTTCCTCAGGCATTTTCACTCAGTAATCAATGTCACAGATCTCCTAGATGCTAAAGCTTAACCTACAGCAATTTCAGAGCCTATTTGATTAAATTAATTTTAATATTTTCCCTATAAATTAATTCCTTCTATATACCAGAAGCTTTATCTTGTTTTTAATCAGTTAACCGGACATCATGATTACTAATAGAAAAACACTTCTCAAAGTGAGGAAAGATCTGTAAACATTGCAATAAAAAATCCTTTTCAGTACCACCAATAAACTACTATTTACCTAAATCCAATACCAAAGAGCATATGAGTCACAAACATGTGAAATGTAGTTATTATACTAACAGTCTAATATAGGTATCAAGCTAAATGGAAAACCCCATGAAAAAAGCAAATCAAGTGTTGGCAAATTAGAATTTCTGATCATAAACTTTATATAAAATGGAAGGAAATATATATTATTTTATATAAAAGTAATAAAGGCACATATATCAATAATTCAAAATAAGCAATGGGTGTGTCTAGTATGTGCTTGGCAGTTCTAGGTGCTGGATGTGTAGTACTGGGGGAGATTATATGCACCTTCTGCAGAATGGAAGCTCTCTGAAGGAGATAAAGAAGTCTCTTCCCTCGAGGAACAGATATAATATCCTAGAGGAGAGCTCATGTTTGAAGGAGGAAGTTACTATACATTCATTCTAATGATTTTAATTTATTGCAAATCTACTGAACTAATATAGGCAAGGTATTTTTTTTTAGCTCTACGGGGAATAAAATATAAGAATAAGGCAGGGACAACACTCTAGATGGCAGGAACATATTGGGGTGGGCCCATGTCCAATTTGCATCACGGACAAAGATAAATGGCTTTCAGTAATAGCCTGGCTTTCCGGAAGTTTACAACCAGGAAGGTTAAACATCCTTCAGCTGGAAGAAAAGAGCTGAGTAAATAGAGAGAAAAAGTTCTTTCAAGAGGAAAGTCCTTTTTACCAGGACTTTGGAGAGTTAATTTCTAAGAAACAGAAATGAGAAGAGAGCATTCCAGATAGAAGAGCCTTGAGTCTAATTTTTAAAACTAAGTGATGGCACAGCAAACTGAGTCCAAAATCAGATGACATTTTGTATTTATATCATGCCTTGTTCAAAGAGCTGATGACTTCATCACTACAACACCAAGAAAGGGATGCAAGAGAAACTTTTCATCATTTGTGAGTGTACCAGAGATAAAGTAACATTTCCCATTTATTCTTTGAGCACAGCATTCATGTTTTTTATTTAAAACTATAGTTTATTCTCTAGGATGGACTACACTATAGCCTTTTGTACTGTTGTCAATAACTTGCTTACATGTTTACTTTGATTTTCAATAGGTACAAAAAAATCTAAACTCTGATCTTCTCTATGGTAAAGATATACAGAGAAAGTAGAGTGAGATAATATGACAACTGCTTGCCACTTCTATTTTAATAATAGCATACCTTTACATCATATCCAGGTGGTTAGGAAAAGCTTATTTATAGCATAAATACAACTTTTTAAAAATGACTTTCTAGTTTACTCCATAGATTTTATACAAATTGTCCATATTTATACAAATTCGAGGACACACTTTTCTACTCAAAAAAAAAAAAAAAAAGGAAAGAAACAAAGAAAAGGAAATGAGCATTATGTAGGGCAAATTATAGGCATTCTGTAGGGCAACTTTGATGGATTTATTTTGTATTATTTGTAGTTATTAATTCTACTAAAGATCTGTATTAGTTCTCAATATTAATCATAGGACAATTCAAATTTAATGACACAATACATAAATGTAACTACAAGTCTAAAAAGAACACAAAGAAACATGGTCCGCTTTCATGCCTTGAATTTGAGCATCAAATATCGCGAGACTCCAGGATTGATGGAGGGAGGTGGGCAGGGGAGGGGCTAAATGGGTGATAGGCATTAAGGAGGGTATGAGCTCTAGGAATTACACGTTAAGTGATGAATCACTAAATTCTACACATGAAACCCCATTCTAGCATATATGCTAACTAACCTGAATTTAAACAAAAACTTGAAGGAAAAAAATCATTAGACTCCAAGTTATACAATTACCAAAGTTGACAAATTTCTACTTTTGTTCTTCCCTTCCATTCCTCGTAATAACTTAAAGCACTTACATTTTTCTATTAACTTCCATTTCTCATAAACTCTCAAAATGTCTTTTTATGAAAATACATTTTCCTAGGCAGTAATATTTTTTAAGTCATGTTTTTAATCCTCATTTTGACCCAATGAGATTTTTTTCACTACTTGTAAACTTTGGACAAAAAGTAATATGAAAAAAAAAAAAAGAAAGTGATATGCATTTCAATATTGATTTCTTCCTAAATGGCTTGAGGGAAAGCTGCAAAGCATTCTTCTGCCCCGCAGGGAGAGACTTCATGCTTGTGGTGACCATTCCTATAAAAACAATTGCTGAGGGTGCCTGAATGGCTCAGTTGGTTGAGCAACTGCCTTCGGCTCAGCTCATGATCCTGGAGTCCCAGGATTGAGTCCCACGTCAGGTCCCCTGCTCAGTGGGGGTCTGCTTCTCCCTCTGACCCTCTCCCCTCTCATACTTGCTCTCTGTCATTCTCTCTCTCAAATAAATAAATAAAACCTTTAAAAATAAAAAATAAAATAATTGTTGAGATAGCACTTAAATCGAAATTTATCTCCAACATTCTTTATACTTATAACCTGCTTTAGTTATGAAGAACACTAATAAACATGTCGTCTGAACATTAGTGGACCTTCTAGGACTGATCTTCCTAGGACCACTTTTCACAGTACCATTCTAGGAAGAGAGTTGCCTCCTATTTTCAAATAAGCAGCCATGAAAACCCCTTACCAGCCAATTCCTTAGACATCTTTAAAATCCTCAAGTATAAGTTGACGTTTGACAGCCGCTGCTTTGGGTCTTTCTGGAGACCAAGGGTGGAGGAAAATACCCACCCCTCACGTAAAGTAAGCGAAAGGAGAATGGCGAAAATGGAGTCCTAAACCACCGCTGGCTGAGATACACTCTCAATGCCTCAGAACACAACTTCCAAAAGAGTGGTCTTTAATGAGAGCCTTCAAGAACAGACCACATTTTCACATGGGTGAACCCTAAGAAACACAAAGAATATGCATGGCCTTTTCAAGTCTTCTGCACTTGACCACAAAGGACAGAGCTCCAGAGGATGTGCCTTCTGTAGTCATTGCCATCTGAAACCCCAAACCAGTCCCATCCCCAAAATTCCATTAAATACCAAAACTTGCTGACTTGTGGTTTGCAAAGTCCATAATTCACCAAAAGAAGGGGTCAGCCTGAGTGTGAGGGAAATTCTAAGCTCCTCTGCCACTGAACAAGGAAGAAGCTTCTTAAAAGAAGAGGCTCCAAGAGACCATCTCAGGGATGAAGACCATAAAAGTACTGACAGGCTTCGGTCTCATTATGGCTGTCCACTCCCAGATTCTGGTTGCCTAAAAATAGCCCTCGGGGTGCAGAGCCCTCCTTCCTTTTGCCCTAAGAAAGCTAAAGAACTCTCCAAGAGGAGTGGCCGCTTGTCTCTGAAACCTGATGCTAGCTCTGAGGTCACACCTTTGCCAGCAATAAAGGCAGCCTCAGCAAAGGCGTCCCCACTCAGGGACTGGAGCGGCCCTCAACTCACTCTTCAGCTTCGCCGCTGTTCCGCAGCCCAGAGGCTCTGCCATGGTGGGTCCTAGGAGAAAACGGTTTGTCCGTTAGAGGAGGATATAATCGTGCATATGTTCTTACTGAGTAGAAAGGCAGTCAAGGAACAGAATTGAGGAGAGAACATATTCGGTATTATAAGTCTATAGAATCTGCGTTTGGGTTTTTTGTTGTTGTTTTTTTTTGAGGTGGGGTGAGGACAGAAGACATTAATTCGAGCTGTGATGCTAACTGAAAATCATACACCTTACTCTCCAAAGCAGTACTTTATGCTTCATTAACTTTTGCTATATCATGTAAGGTTTATTATATCTAGTTAGGGGGTGAGGGGAGGAGTGGGAAGTGGAAACTCCTAGTATAGCAAAATAGTGTACCTTTAAAAACAGTCTGATGAAGGTAGCTAAAATTAAGTAACCTACTTCCGACACATCAAGCAAAAATCTACTAGTCAAGTAGAAGAAAGACTTAAGGAAATCTTTTTAATGCAGTATATCTGTATTTCTGAATGCATTATCTGTATTAGACATATCTTAAATACATCACAGGCTACTATATTATTCCAGGAAGTTATCTGACTTAGCATTTGTTGAATCATTGATTCATTGATTAAGTTACAGAGAGATGTTCCCTGACTATCTTTTGCAATAGTATTTTTCCTAGATTTGAAAGTATCCTAAGGCAACCTTCTTATTCTATGACACCTACATGTCTTCCTAAAAATCTCAGAACAGAGAGCACTCATTCTTCTGTCAATGCATTCGAAAGAGTACTAGTTGTTCCTTTCTTTCTCCCTCTCTCTCGCCACTGCAGTCCTTCAGTGCTGACCAGATTGCTGGTAAGTGAATTGAGCTTCTCTACTCCACATGTAGGCAGAACACTGCCTAGTTTCTGAAATACCCCTTATTTCTAAGGCATGTTACTGCGTGGCTCAACCTGTTAGTGTCTAAGCTATGCCTGAAGTCTGAAAAGTCGGCTTACTTTTGGAGCTTACTTTGAAGATTACTCAGGGAATGAGCCTGGAAACACTTAAAAACCAGGACATTTTTGTTTGGTTAAAATATTCTTTGTGGTTAATTTCTTTCTAACAGATCGAGTTCTCTAAGGAACAGCAGGATGGTAAGTTTAAAAGATACAGTTGTTAATATGTGCACACTCATAAAGATGGCATGTGAGAAAACTGACTCCTTTGGGATGAGATTAGCTCTTCCTAATTATCCCCACTGGTGTTGCCACTCTAAATATAAATGCTCTCGATCATTCTAAGTTTTCTCAATGTGAACCCCTTGCTTATAATCAGTAATCAAAGGTTTAAGCCAAAAAAAGACAGATACCATAAATTAGGTCCTTGTGTTCACTGATTTCTAAATAAAACCATTTTGATACAGTAGCCAATACCATATATATTACCCCGAAAAATGTTGTAGGTTATGAATGGCTAATCTGTTCATCAAATCCCTAAAGAAAGATTTGGCAGGTCTGAATTGTTCAATTTAGAAAATAATATTCATTGTGAAACTGCCCAATTACCAAACCTACAAAATTTCATGGTCATGATAGTGAGTTGAGAGAAGCAGATGAAGTGGATAAAAATAAAAATGAATTCAGAAACAAAGACAGAGGAGTAGTTTATCATAAAGCTGCAAGGAACATTGGACATCTCCTGGTCCATCTTTAAAGATCAAGACAGGCTCTCGAAGAGCTGATAAGCTGATAAGCTAATACCCAAAGTATTAGTAACAGGATAGGCATCTGGTATAAGTTTAAACTAATGAGAAATTTCATAAAAACAGTTACTACCTGGAAGACCTCAAACTCTTAAGATTCAAGAGAATCTGAGTGGTTTCCCTAACATTTCCACTTTTTTCTCCTTCAGGCCTTTGGATCCAAGAGATCCCGTGCCCCACAGGATGTGTTAATTCTCTAGAAGTGTAGGGGAGAATGTTTTGTTGAGCCAAAGTGGCCCAAATTTGAAGAAATGGAGACAAAAATACATCTCTAGAAGGGAGGGGGAGAAAAAATTTAGTTAAATGATAGCATCTAAATTAGGATATTAGTCATAAAAATTACTATGTATATATATATATATATATGTTGTGATATATAATATATAAAAATTATAAATATAGGTGTTTGATAAGTATGTATATAAATACTCAGTTCTCTATCTAAAAAAATTCCACATTTTTAGTATGTTTCAATGTCTATAATATTCATGTTTGGACATCAATTAAGGAAAAAAGGGATATTTGCTGTAGTAGAGACTCACATTTATCTACATCATAGGTGATAGTCTCATGTCAAGAGATTAGGTGATTTGATGGCTCAGAACTCAAGAGCATTTGAAATTATACTACAAAGGGCTATTTTTTTTATATTGAAACCAGTGGTAATTTTAGTATAGTTTGTTTGACTCTTACTGCATTTTTAACTAGTAATGCTGCTACATTATCAGCTACTGCAACCCAGTCCTCTTAAATATCTCAATTATAGTGCCATTTTGACTACGAAACTATGGTGGGACAAAGCAACAGAAGACTTAAAAACCCTTGCAGGGACAGAAGGACTCACCATTGACCATTAAACCTATAACTACATATATGAACTAGGTTTTAGGTAGAGAGGTTCAGGAAATGTTGGTGTGGTAGACTGGTTTTCTCTTATGCCAGGAAAACAAAAGGAAGCATTTAAAATGTATATGTAAACACAATGCTTTCAGAAATGAATGAAAATTTCCTCTGTTTCCTTCCTTGTTCAGTCCTTAAAGAATTTCACTCATGGCTGCTCTATTTGAAAGTATCACAGATCCCAAGGAAAGGGAAAAAAAAAGAAAAAAATATCCCATTCTAAAGGTTTATGTCCTGTGCTATCCCGTAGAGTTGCCACTTGGCCACATGTCGTCATTTAAATTTAAATTTTTGTTAATTAGAAATAAATACATTTTAAGAATCTATTTTCTCTGTTGTGCTGGTCATATTTTAGTGCTCAGGAGCCACAGGTGGTTTTTGGGAAACCCACACCTAGAACATTTTGATTGTCATAAAAAGATCTAGAACAGTGTTGGTCTAGCCAGGGACTGTCAAGTTTTTTTTTTGTAAAAGGCCTACTTGTCAAATGGTAGACTTTATTGGGAATACAGTCTCTGTGAAAACAACTCAATTCCATAAAAACAGCCATAAACAATACATAAGAGAATGGGATATTTTCCAACCAGCTTTATTTTACAAAAGCAGGTGACCAGCCCCTAGGTAGTAGTTTGCTAATCCATTATTCTAAAATCTTCAAGAGAATAAGTCTTAAAAATCTGAGGTAGGAAGAGCAATAATCTTTCTGTTGTAGGTGTTTAAATCAATGAAGGGTTAATGTCAGAGAGATTCTGTTACAGCCCATAAAATCCTATTTCTATATCTGCATCTGACCAGGGTAATAGTGAGCCCGCTGAGCAATCTGCATGGAAGCCTGGAGCCAGTAACAAGAATAGTTGTTTCTCATGTCCCTTAGAAAGATGAAAAATAATATTTGAGTAATGACCCCACCATGTCTACAGCATGCTTTTTAGTTTAGGGGGATGATCTTTTATAGTCAAATTGCATAGAATCTGAAGGGGAAATTTTAGCAAACAATGACGACACAATCTATAGTTGATTGTGAATATAATGTCTGTGCAACCTTAGATCAAGGGATGGACGGATGCTAAAACAGGGTGCTGAGAAATCTATCTAGATGGATCTTTGGATCTGAGGCCACTAATGGCCTAAATACATTGCTTTCAGCTCTACCAGTTCCTTCACAAATGGTTTTTTTAGTGTTGCTGGGATTAACTCCAACAAGTTGCCATCAGTACTTTTGGGTTCCCCAGAAAACTGAATTATATTGTTAGGAATTCAAGTTGAAATGTCATTTTGGGACCCTTAATCCATGGTAATATCCTTTTCTGTCTCTTTGGTATACACATCTTAATTCTTGGTTAATATAATTGTGAAAGGCCAAAATTGTTCCATCAACAGAGAAGGACAAAATTTAGGGAAAGTTAGCATTAGAGTAATTGTGATAAAAATAGACAACAGTAAAAATATGTACTTACATGTACACACATATAAGTACTATGAGACCTAGAAAAATCTGAATGAAATTCGTGGAGTCTATCAATGTGAACATTCTGGTAGTGATAGTACACTACAACTTTGCAAAATGTTACTACTGGGGGAAACTAGACAGTATTTAAGAGATCTCTGCATTTTTTCTTAAAATTGCATGTGAATTTATAATTGCCTGCACAAAATTTTAATTAAAAATATATAATTAAATTCTAAAGTTAATATAGCAACACATTGTCATATGTATTATCTGAAAAAAGAGTAAAGTTTAAAGAGATTATCATCATGATAGATCCAAACAAATATTTCCCCTTCTGAAGTGATTACACCAGGAGCCTATTAAAGTCATACACTGGTTAAATGACCCTCTAAAACTTAGAAGTTTGTTTCTCTTTTCTAATTTTTTTTTCCTGAAAAATGAAGTTACTCCTGAAGATAACTAGCAAGGGGAGAGTCTAGGAAATTTGTATTTTAAGAGGAGGTTTTCCTAAATAATTTGTGAAATCTGGGTTAACCTCCTATAACACAATCCTGATAGAACATTTGTTTTCTTTAGATTTTATTAACTTTTTTTTTAAGTTGGAAATGGTTTTAAATGGTTTTAAAGCAGTCCCAAAAAGAAATGTCAAAAAGGATGGTCAATGGCAGTTTGAGCTAGGAAAAGGGAGAGTCCAAAGATAACTTGAATCATTACAAAAGTTGGAAAACAGAGGAGAATGTGAACTGGATCCTTGATGAAGTTAGGGTAATTTATAGTTCCAAAGGAGAAAAAAAAAGCATCCTAATGCTTCTTGCTTCTTGCAGAATTCAAGGAGGCCTTCCTCCTGTTTGACAGAACAGGTGAATGTAAGATCACCTTAAGCCAGGTCGGTGATGTCCTTCGAGCTCTGGGCACAAATCCCACCAATGCGGAGGTCAAGAAGGTGCTGGGAAACCCCAGCAATGAAGGTAATGAGATTTTCCAAGCAGCTGGGAAGCAAGCTCATGTACACACATGAGAGAAAGAGAGAGAGAGAGAGACAGTGTGTGTGTGTGTGTGTATGTGTATGTGCCCATGCACATGTATGTAAGAGAAAGAGAAATTTATTGAGAAATAAGGTCCACAGAAGAGACTTTAATTTGCTCATGATGGTAAGTGTGTTTCTTGGCTGTCTAGAGTCTCAGTTTTTTCCTCAGAGAATAAGTTAACCTTCCTTTGAAAATTTGTAAGCATGATAAAATTTTGTGCTAATGGAATAATACCTAAAGCTAACATTGTCATCATCATCATCCTACCTTTGTTCTTCATTGAAAGATTAATGACTGAAATAAGATCCAAATCTGCACATTTTTTTTTCAAACCTTCAAAGTCAAAAACACATTTTGACAAAGATGTTAAATATCGCTAAAACACAACACACTTTGTAAGCAACTCAGTAAATTACAAAAGCATGATGACAAAAGCCATGGAAATAAAATCTCAGTGCTCTCAGGAGGTTGAAAATACCTGCTGACCTGGCCCTGTGCTCTGTCTGTGACCCTCTTAAAAGTAACTTAGCTCTTTTAATTAAGCATCGACAGGATGCCGTGGTAATTAAGAGTATTTTCTATTTCCCGAGAATTACAAGAAGACTTAAAAATCTAAGTCCAAACCTGCATTCAGTATTCCCAAGTAAATCCTGGGACGAAAAGACAGTGAGATATGTAAGTGGTAACACTGTAGCAGTCATTTGCTTGATACAGTAAACCAGTTATTAGTCTTCAAAAAAAATGTTCTGATTCCAATGGTTCATGGCAAAGTGTAAGTGTTTATTGGAGAATACCACCCTGAATAAAAAGGATGAGACAACACTGAAATTTTTTCAAGTAGATATTTGGGCTATTTATCTTTGCCATGAGGGGAAAAAAGAGGGGAAAGCAAAAGGCAAATAATCTCATTTTCCCCTTGATAACTGAAAAGACTTCTAACCTCGTTACCAAAATTTGGGGAGAGGAATTTGATTTCAAAGAAACCCACCTCTTAAATCAATCTGCTGGAATTTTTCTTTAGAGGGAAATGTCCAGGTAAATCACGCAAAAGTTAGCTGTGAGCATGAGATAAAGCGAGAGAGCAACAGCCAGATCTTATTCTGTAGACGCCACTTTCTAACTTACCAAAACATCCATCTTTTTAGAGTTATTAAGTAATTGTTCATTTATTCAGTGGTCATATTTGATCTTTTTAATATCATTCCATTTTTATTCTATGAGGAAAGACTAATAAAAGGGAATTTTGGTTTTAGGGTAACTTAACTTTATCCATTCAAATCCATCGGGATAGTCTGCTTGATACTTTTGTTGTGAACACAATTTACTTACCATACTGAAGAAAACCTTGCCATCCCCAGACCTCTAAACTGCAAAGAAGTCAGGAAATCACAAGGAATTTGACATGCACACTCCCCTCATAGGCTTCTTGTTAATGTTATTTAAAACTTAAAGAAATTGAAGGCTCTACAAAAGCTCAGGACAAAGGAGGCATATATTTTAAAGTTAAGTTTTACTGTATTTAATGCTTATAGATTTGTTGTGTCAGTATATATTTTCCATTCTTTCCCTACTATTTATAGAAAATATGAAATTGACAATACTAATAAAAAGTAGCTAACACTTATTCAGCACTCAGTTTGTCCCAGGTATTATAATAAATTTTGCAGGTATGATCTCATTTAGTGCTCACACTAAAACTATGAGGAATCTCTATTTTACAGATGAAAAAGTTGAGGTACAAAAGGATGAAGAAATCTGCCCATGGTCACATAGTTGTAAATGGTGGGTTGGGGATAAAAGCTTCAGCATGAGGACTCCAGAGCTCTTGCTATTATCTATTATGCATTTTTTGTCATCAGCAATTTACCAACCAAAATTTAAGCTATATGAAGATATTTTAGATCCTCTGGAATGAACTTTCAAGTTTAATTTGTGATCCAGAAGTGACATTTTATGGTAGCTAATACCTCTCCAAATTGCAATTTCTTCCAGAGATGAATGCCAAGAAAATTGAGTTTGAACAATTTCTGCCCATGATGCAAGCTATTTCCAACAACAAGGACCAGGGCACTTATGAAGACTTTGTTGAGGGTCTGCGTGTCTTTGACAAAGAAGGCAATGGCACAGTCATGGGTGCTGAACTCCGCCATGTTTTAGCCACATTGGGTAAGGAAAATTTATTTCAGTGGACTAAATAGGGCAGAATATATAGGAAAGGGCATGACATAGGGGATCAAGCTCTAACAAAATAGGTAGGGGCCAAAGCTACAAGATGAAAAAGAACAGTCCAAAATTAATGACCATTTCCATTGGCCTCAGTGTCAATGAGTTTGTTTTGGGGAAATGGTTAGCTTAAG
The DNA here is from genome assembly GCF_022355385.1 of Mustela nigripes. NCBI lineage: Eukaryota > Metazoa > Chordata > Mammalia > Carnivora > Mustelidae > Mustela > Mustela nigripes. Next base: position 20,763,564 of record NC_081559.1, on the reverse strand, counting down.
ATACTAGAAATGAATAAGTAAAGTAAAGCATCTTAGTTTTTATAGAATAGAGTTTAGATGACCAGGGATAATATGTATTTAATTTATTCACTTAAAAACAATCCACTGACAATGTTCCTCTGTACCAGAGGAACAGAATGGGCTTGATTTCTATCCTCCAAGAGCATATTCATAGCCTCTAGGAACCCAAAACTGATCACTTATGATGGAATTTAGAAAATAGCCTCTGACCTTTTTTCTGAAAAAAGAGTTTTATTTCCTCAGGTGAAAAAATGAAAGAGGAGGAAGTGGAAGCTCTGATGGCAGGTCAGGAAGACTCCAATGGCTGCATCAACTATGAAGGTACGATTTCGCATGCTCAGTGCTTATAGCAACTCTCAGCTGATTGTGTTGCTGATAGACTCCTTCTGATCTTGAAACAACTTCCTTGTCTCTGCCTCTTTTATTGAATATACCCATGTTCTTTTTTTTAATCATCAATTACACAATAACTCTAAGAAGATATCCTCTAAGAATCTAAGATTTTTATTCCAGTGGGCTTTGACTCTCCTATGCATTGTGATACAGCTTAAAATGTGTTTTCACATGTATTTTTTCTTGTTAGGTCTTTATAAAATCTCTGTAAAATAGACAGGGTTTGGTTCAGAATAAAGTATAATAGAATATTAAAGTTGGAGAGATCTCAAAATCCTTTACAGTAAACAATTATGAAAATGAGGAAATTGAGGGCTAAAGAGGTCTACTTACTGAGTGAAGGCCAAATCGTTAATGAAAGGGCTGGGGCTAAAATGTCACTTATCTCCTTGTCTGGTTTTGCTTAAATCAAAGTCATCTCGTGGCCGACCATCTATGTCCTGCTACCGAATTCCAGCAGGCTCACCGAGAGGGTCTGAAAAACAACACACCCACAAAATAAAGATGCAAAATAAAATTACATGATACAATTTATGAATTTTTAAATTTCCAATAAATTGAGAAACTTATCTATCCTCCCAAAAAGACTAACCTGGCCACTTTTCAACAAAGCTATGCTGATAGCTTTGATGTAAATGTAGACTTATGAAGTCTAATGACTTGGGAAAAAGTAAGAAAAGAAAAGCAGAGAGAAGAGGAGGGAAGGAAAGGAGCGAGGGGGGAAGAAGAGGAAAACAGTCAGCTAAGCACATCTTCACTGCCGATCTTGATTAAACTTTACTTTTTCCCATAAATAACATTTTACATTTGGTTATTGCTATAAATACATAAAAGAAGAATCATTCAATAAAAATTGTTTGGACAAGTGAAGAGTCATCTAGAAAATAAAATCAGACCTGGATCTCATATCAGAATAAATTTCAAACGGTTCAAAAATTTAAATGTAAGAGCTAAAAGCATAAAAGCCATAGACAAATTATTTTATAACTTTTGGAGTGGGAAGGTGTTTCAAACACTGATAAGAACCCAGAAGGCATTACAAGTTTTGATAAATGCAACCACATAATTTTTTTAAGTTCCATATGGCAAAAGCCACCAGAAGCAAAGTCAAAAGACAAATAGCAAACCATAAAAAAAAGCAATCAGGATCAGCAAAAGCTCATTATCTTAATTAAAAAAAAGCTATTGTAGATTAATAAAAAGACTACAGCCCAATAGAAAAATTAACAAGTACATAAACAATTTGCAGAAAAAGAAATAAAAATATCTATAAATATAATATGCTAAACTTCACTGCTATAAAAAAATGCAGATTTCTACATGGAGATACCATTTTTCAAAAAGATAATTGCCAAAGATTAAAAGTTTGACAACACTTTGGGTTGAGGAGAGGGTATAAAAGCAGGTTATTTCATGCATTCCTGTTGGGAATATCTATCATTAAAATCCCGATATGCCAGGCGCCTGGGAGGCTCAGTGGGTTAAAGCCTCTGCCTTCAGCTCAGGTCATGATCCCAGAATCCTGAGATAGAGCCCCGCATCGGGCTCTCTGCTCTGCAGGGAGCCTGCTTCCTCCCTCTCTCTCTCCCTCTGCCTGCCTCTCTGCCTACTTGTGATCTGTCAAAATAAAATAAAATAAAATCTTAAAATAAATAAATAAATAAATAAATAAAATCCCGATATGGTGGTATAGTATTAATAATTCTAGCAAATCTACATCATGCAATGTGGTTTTTAGATGTGCTTGCACTCAAGTGAGATGAGTGGTTATTCATTATTATAATAACTGTGTATTATTCATATATATGTGGTAAATATTCATTTACTGTGTTGGTAATATTCGAACAATTTAATGTCCACCAATGTAGGATGTATCAAAGAGATATTGGTATACCTACAAAATGAAATTCCCTACAGTGCCCAGCCCCCCCACCCCACCCCCCCGAAAATGATGGTCTTGTTTATGGTCATTCAGTTAGAAAGCAAATGCAAAAGAGTTTGTAGAGTATGCCACCATTAGGGTGAAAAAGAGCTTTAGAAACGGATATTTGTATTTTCTTATACATGCATATTAGCCTCACCCACTTTGCTGTTAAGAGAAACTAGGTAGATGGGAGACACTGGTGAGGAACATTTCGTTTTTGTTATAAGCCCTTTCATACTCTTAAAATAAATTTTATCCATGAGAATGTACTACTTCTTCAAAAAATGAAGTTTACAAAGTCAGGGGAAAGGCTATGAACCCAGGATGAAGAATAGTGAACTGTACTGAGCTTAAAACAATAAATGCTCCTGTTACAGCTAAGAAAAATTAAGATTGAACTTACTTGCTAAATCTCTTTTATTAAACTTGATGGTCATTAACTTAAACTGTCTGTATTATGCCCACAGCTTTTGTCAAGCATATCATGTCCAATTAAATGGAGCTTTCAAGGTAAATACCCTTTTGTTTTTTATTATATAAGGCTTTCTCAATATTGTGTTTTTAAAAAATTCAACAGCTTCACTTTAAGTGCTGGAAACATAATTAGTACTAGTTTTTAGTTAAAATTTATTTACATTAACCAGAAAATATCAACTCCTTTCAATTCATTTCATCTCCTGAAATTGGTTATTTGGAAATAGAGTATTTTGGGGGCACCTGGGTGGCTCAGTCGGTTAAGTGTATCCTTCGACTCGGGTCATGATACTGGGGTCCTGGGACCGATCCCCACGTCCGGTTGCCTGCTCAACAAGAAGACTGCTATTCCCCCTGCTCTCTTGCTGGTGCTCTCAAACAAAACAAACTTAAAAAAAAAAAAAAAGGAAATAGAACATCTTTGTATGAGTATAGAGCAAAAATTTCTAAGATCTTTGCTGCTGTCTTAGTTTTGATTGTACTGTAATTTTGCAGTGGAAATTCAACAAGCCAGAGACTAGTTAATGAAGTTAGCAGGAACATCACACTAATAAAAGTATGACCCTAATTTCTTTGAATAATTGATATAGTTTTTAACAATTACTGCTCTAGAAAACCAGTTAAGCACTTGCATCTAGGTTGTTACAAGTATGAAATGGCTTACCATCGAAGTGCTGGTTCGTTTGTGCTTTTTCTTCTTTTGCACTTCACTTTATTTCCTCCTCAGCTTTCTCTCTGAAAAGATGCAATCAACATTTAACTCAATTTCCCTTTTCCTTTCCAGATCAAGCATTGTTTATGAAGACTGGCTGGAACCTTATTGCAATAACACCCATGACTTACTGTCCAGAACTGCTTACCATCATTCAGAAAACAAAGCAACGTGGACCGTTCTAGACTGAAGACTCCCTGTACTTTTATACATTTCACGTTCCTCTCTGAATTGTATTCATACCACACAAATCAAGGGTCTCCTGCTCTACACGAGGATAAATACTGACAACCTCAAATTCAAGCACTACTCTTCATTTTCTACTTGGGGTCAATGAACAGCCTTAAAATACGAAATTAATAAATAATTTTGGTCAGTCTGGAATGCTCAAGTTGCATTGTGTTTTTTTATCTTCCTGCTTAGAGAAAGTAATTTTTAAATTTTCAATTATTTTGTTACTGTACAGAATATGGATGAATTGTAAACTTTTAGAGGAAAAAATCACTGCGGTCTACATACCAATAACAAACTGAATACTCATCATCGTCATCATCACTGAAAAAGTGAGATAGAGAACTGAGCAAAGTCAGACAGGATCAGAGACATCTTAATATGAATTATCCAGGTAATTTAAGATTAAAGCAGATTTTTTCAGTTTTGTGTAAATCGTCATATAGGTGGGTTAACCTTATCACTTTTAGTGACAATCTGGCCTATTCATAAGAAAAAGGCCTAATAAGCTATTGCTTCTTCTCACCGAATGTCCTCAAGGTTAAAATTTAAATACCTTTCAGCAGTTATTAAAAAGAACAACAACAACAACAACAACAAACTTCTGCAGATAAAATTATTACTCAGGAACTCAAGATCCTGTCTACTAATATTCTCCTTTCTGCTAGGATCCGTGCTAACTTGCATATCCATATCCCTGAATTTTAGTTCAATCTCCTAATACATGTCCTAAATGGTAAGACCAATGGTTAGGAAAGTTCAGAGGGTAAACTTACTTTGCCATCTCATAATGCTATCATGTATCACTTTTTCTTTAGAATAGAGGCAGAATTTGCAATAACCAACTATGCAGAAGAGAGGAAGTAATAAATAGTTCTTTCACTCTCCAAAAAGACTTCTATAATGTATAGGATTATAAAATCTCTGAAAAATACCTGCCTGCCTATCCATTTTTGGAAGCTGAAACCTTTTCCTGTTGTTGGGCGCTTTAAGTCAATGTGCTCCTACCATCTTTAGTGAACATCACTCAGATTCCAGCAGGCAACAGTTTCAAATTGACCCATGTTTTTGTAGCCAAGATAATGTTGAGATATCACAATCCCTCTTTTAAGGAAAATTCATCATGGCCTTAAGATCCTTAAGGTCATGCTTGCCTAAGAATAGGATTTGGAAATTTTGCATGGCACTGTCCAATACGACTTGCAGTAAAAACAGAAATGTATATATATATGTACATTGTCCTATTTGGTAAGCACTAGCCACATGTGCCTACTGAGTACTTGAAGTGTGGCTAGTGTGACTGTGAAATTAAACTTTTAATTGATTTCAGTAGCTAAATGTGCCTCATGAGGATCATGTTGAAAAGCATTAGGTTTCAATATATATTGAACAAACAATCTATATTTGGTTGTTATATCAGGCAATACAAAATATTTTTTTAAAATGATGAATGTTAAAACAATAAAAAATAAAAAATAAAAATGATGAATGTTCACCATGTAGAAAAGTTGACTGGTATAAATAGGCTAATCATGAAAGATTCATTTTTGTTTTGGAATATGTAGCTAAATTTCACATCATCTATTTCTTTAACATTTTTCAATTAGAAAATGTGATGTCTAAAAGGTACTAACTTTTTAGTCTCAAGCTTCTGCTTTAATGCTTTTCCCTCAAGACCTTATAAAACTGTTTTAACTCCCAGTGGAATAACATCTTGTACACTATCATGGGACTTAACCTTATTAAATTACCATGTGTGAAATGCCCATAACTCAAGTAGTAGCAGGTGCAAAATAGAGTAGCAGGCAGAAGAGTGACAGTAATTTTAACATCTACACCAGCTGGCAAAAACAACAGGTGCTTAATTCTTCAGTCTTTAAAAATAACTTTTGAAAGCCCACGCTGCATAAGCAAATATTTTCAAGTTTGTTTTTCTAACTACCTTCAAGTTACCTCCCTGAAAAAATGTAATATACATTTTGGGCTTCAGAGTATATTTGAAACTTAAAGCACAGGAACTTAATTTATTCTCCTCTATGAATAAAATAAATAATGATTATTAAATTGGGAATAAAAATTGATATTTTAGACTTCATGGTAATATTTCTCAAGAAACATTATACCAAAAAGAACTCTTAGTATATCTTTTTCTAACTATATTTACATGTCTCTTTCTATACTGGCAAATGTAACTTGGAACTTAATAGAAGGGAGAAAGAATATTTTCCTTAAAATTCTAAATCCAGTGAAAACCACTGATCTATAGATTTATTTGTCAAACCACGCTATACCCTAAAAGAGAAGAGGAGATTAAACAGCAAGTATCTGGAGTCCAGACTAGAGAGTTTTGCTCCTTTAAATTACCAGGATAACTGAAACTAAGCAAGAACAAAATGATGGAGTAATTCAGGCAATGATCTCAATTTTTCAGTGTGATGAGTTAAGCCCTGAGCACATAGAGATAGACATGAGAAGGCACAAATCTCAGACTTCTCAGGGACACATCTTGAGGTTGCCCAGAACTACTCCAAAAAGAACAGTAGAAATACTCCTCATCTTGAACTTTTGGAAAAACAATAGCAGTAAGTTCCTTTGTCAGTAATCACATAGGTGGCAAAGAGAAATTCTGGTAGCAAATAAGTTGGGCTTTTCTTCCCACCCTCAAAAAGGCAAAGATTATCCTTTCCTCCAACCAGAAGGAGAAAATCAACTCTTCTCATAATATTCATTGTGTAGGGTGACAATAAGTATAACCCTATTACAAGAGTAGTAGTCAATTATCAATAATGCCTGGTGGTACCTTTAAAAATAAAAACATGAATTTAAAAGTGAAAAGCAGAAATATATTTGGGGGATGTATTTTTTTTTAAAGATTTTTATTTATTTATTTTACAGAGAGAAATCACAAGTAGATGGAGAGGCAGGCAGAGAGAGAGAGAGAGAGGGAAGCAGGCTCCCTGCTGAGCAGAGAGCCCGATGCGGGGCTCGATCCTAGGAACCTGAGATCATGACTTGAGCTGAAGGCAACGGCTTAACCCACTGAGCCACCCAGGCACCCCATTGGGGGATGTATTTTTAGACTTAAAAAATATATATATAAAGGACAACCCCTACCTTGTATAAAAATGTACTTAATGCTAATCATTTGATGACAACTGGTGAGGTTCATTTGAACTGGACTTCAGCAGAAATGTCCAAAGAGCAAACACGGGCTTACTCTTGCTTTTTTTTCCACCCTCATCAGTTAGATGTTCTTAGGAAGAATTCAAGCATGCCATAAAGGACAGGTGCTTTAGAGTCAAGGCTTAGGTTGAAACCTACCATGCCTATTCCTGTAGCAGCAATAGCTGTGTGATCATGTGGCAATTGCTTAAACTCTGCAAGACTCAAGTTTGTCTTCTACAAAATGTCTTTTTTTTTTCAAATTTACTTTTTTTTGAAATGTAATTGATATATAACATTGTATGAGTTTCAAGTGTACAACATGATTTGGTATCTGTATATATTGCTAAATAAATAGCAAGTATTATAACGTGTGCTACATAATAATAATAATAATAATATACATATGATATTTATGTCTATATAAAAATACTTACATATTTATTCAGTAAACTTATTAAGTTTACTTAATATCATTTACCTCGCATAGTTACAAACTGTTTTTCTTATGATGAGAACTTTTTTATTTTTAAGATTTTATTTATTTATGAGCGAGTGGGTGAGAGAGCAGGAGCAGACACAGAGGGAGAGGGAGAAGCAGACTCTAACTAACCCCAGAACCCTAGGATCATGACCGGAGCCAAAAGCAAAGCCCCATCCGCCTGGGCCACCCAGCTACCCCAAAATGACGTTTAAAATGATTATTTTATGAATTAAAATAAATTAAGAATGTGACTTACTTGGCATGAGGCAAGCACTTGAGTATTTTTCTTCTCAGTTTCTTTAGTACTATCCCCTGGGTTTATATGAAGTATTGGGTTAAATCTTTAATAACTCTCTCTTGCCTAGAGGATATAATTCCAAGATTATCAAGATACACAAGACCTCTGAAGAACTTTTTTCAGTTTTGTCTCCTGGTAGTACCTCTTAATTACTCTTCCTCACAATGACGCTGAATGGTATAGTGCCTAAGAGCTCAAACCTTTCTGTCACATCCTAGATGGCTAACTTTGATGATATCCTACATAAACTAGAATTCTCAGGAGGCCCTGCTGTGAGGGAAATGAGGCAACATAGAGTGACAATGTAAGAGCTATTTATTGTAAAATCTCTATAAATGAAATGGTGGCTATTATTCTAATGATCACCTCTTGAAACTGTTATGAAAGTTGTTATTTAGAAAACTTATTTTACATCCTCTAAGAGTTTGCTCTTTTATCACCTCTTTCACTGACCTTTCCTCGCTTCATCCACCCACAGATACCCACCAATGTGTGGCCTACAGCCCCCTGTATCTATTATGGTATGTATAACATAGCAAAATTATTTGTTTGCATCACAACATATCCATATCCCCACAGTGTACAACAGTGCCTGACACGTGGTTGGCACTATTTAGTATTTTTAAAAGCATGAATAAATAATTGAATGAAACTGTATCTAATGTCTTCCATTCCCTTAATCTTGAAGCTAAAAACCATGTCCTATTGGCATTTGTATCCTGAATGTTTAGGTGAGTAATAAAACTCAACAGGTACTCAATTCACTAAAAGTTAAGTGAATGTATTAATGAATTAATGAACATAAGAATTATAATTATAGATAAGATAACCCTGAAGTATATAACCACATTCTAGAATCAGACAGCAAATGGGTACAAACTCCTTTCAATTGGTAGTGTTTATATGAAACACTTTTTTAACCAATATTATGTAGCTATGCCCAGGTTCAACAGTAAAGAATGCTGTGATGGATTAGGATTAAAAAAATTGTTGTGGGTGCCTGGGCGGCTCAGTAGGTTGCCTTTGGCTCAGGTCAGGATCCCAGGGTCCTGGGATCAAGTACTACAATGGGCTTCCTACTCAGCAGAGGGTCTGCTTCTCCCTCTGCCTGCCTTCTCCCTGCTCGTGCTCTCTCTCTCTCAAAAGTAAATAAAATTGTAAAAAAAAAAAAGTTATAACAACAACAACAAAAAAGAGTTGTTGTGAGGTCTGCCATAAGATAGGATGGGCAAGTAGTGACACGCATGCCGTGAATTTGCTCCTCCTGAGAGTCTACAGAATTTTCTGCATCAAACAGTCCATTTCAATGTCAAATATCAGGTCAACACTGAACTGATCACATTTTAAAATTGTTCATGTGGGCCCTGTTCCATTTGGGCACATGAATGAACAAAACATACACACACAGCAGTTCTCGTGGATTTACATTCTGTTGGTGGGAAAATTGGTAATTAAACAAATATATAAGTAAATAATATAGGAAGTTAGAAGGCTATAATGCTATAGAGAAATTGCAAGTAGGGAAGAGGGAATGGGGAGCACAAAGGGAAGGGGAGGGCGGGGGACAAAAAGACCAGGAAAGACCAAAGAAAAACTCAGAATAGGTTAACCCAAAGATTTCATGTTTTTAAGTCCAAAAGGGTTTCTTCACCATTGACAAGTAATCCGAATTACTGCTGTATTTTTCCCTTGCCAATATATGAGTTCAGAATTTATCTGTCAAATTCCTTAAGACATAACCCCTGAACATCTCATGGCAAATAAAACCTACCCATATTTAATCCAGTAAATTAGTGCATCTCTGCAGTTGATTTTGGTCTCAATATTCCAAATTCAAGTTCTATAAGTTTTAGCAAATAAAACACAATAAAACTTTACACTACAAACTATCCACACACACTCAAAAGGTTGAGAAAGAGATGCTATTGATGGTTATGTAGACAGGCATAATAACGAGATTTTCGTTTGTTTGCATGTTATCTTTACTCGATGTAGGCATTCTTGACTTTTCACAGCAAGAGTATATTGCTTTTGTGATTAGTAATTAAAAACAAAATAAATGTTTCTTTTAACTTTGAAATCATATAATGGTAGTAGAACCAATGTGAAAAGGAAGACAGAGCAACAAAAACTTTTTTTTTTTTTTTTTTAAGATTTTACTTGTCAGAGAGAAAGAGAGAGAGAGCACAGGCAGGGGGAGCAGCAGGCAGAAGGAGAAGCAGGCTCCCTGTTGAGCAAGGAGCCCAATGCAGGACTCCAGTCCAGAACCCTGGGATCATGACCTGAGCCAATGGCAGCTGCTTAACCAACTAAGCCATCCAAGTGTCTCAACAAAAACACCTTTAAAACACAGTTTACTTGCAAAAATTTTACAAGGAAGTTTAGGGTTTGTCATTGCTCTTGTTTTGGAAAGGGTATCCATATAAAAATTCAATATTTAATAAAAATTTCCACATAACTACCAAATTACTCAGTTTTCACTTTTGTTGTTTTCAGTAAACACATACACACACACATACACACAGCAATTTTCTCCTAAAATTTCGAAAAGATAGGGAGGTAGCTATTTCTGTTAGGAAGTACTTTGCAAAAAGGCTCAAGTTTTCATTTCTTTTGAGAACTATTGTTAAATAAGGGGCCCCAGGCTTGTTGGTTTCTCGCTTAGCTTTTGCTCTCATAATATGATGTGTGCACTATCCGAGATGAAGGTATAGTGGCAGACTGCTTTCACATAAAACCATTTGATTTGCCTTTTGCCTTGGCGGTCAGGAAGCTCAGAACAAACGTAATGTATTTTACAATTCTCCCCATACAATGATTTTTTTTCTCTTCTTTACACCTTTTTAAACTTTACTTTTAACTGCCCTTTCGAAAATGCTTTTATTTTAAGCCATATCAATCTGTTTGGAAAGCTTGGTAGCATAAACTATAATAACCATATTGATAGACTTCATGGTTTCATCTTTCCAGATATAAACTTTATTTACTATCCATGAAAATCAACTTCCTGGATCAAATAAAAAGATGATAAAATGGCTCATAAGGTTTCTGGACATCAAGCATTTTCTACCAAATAATATTTCAATGAGTAATGTATAGCTAAATCAGAAAGAGATTTAATTTCCCTTGAAATTCACATGGCTTTAGGCTGAGTTTTACACATATTATTTGCTGAGTTTGCTAAACCCAGATAAAGAGAGAATTACTTAAAGTTTTCTAAACAACCAAAATTCTCATTTTTTTTCTGTTCCAACTGAAAAAAAAATCAAAATTGACAAGGTTCAAAAAAATATAAGAGAAATTATGAAGACCTCCCCAGGAGAGTAATAATGACAATAAAATGGACTCTCTTACTGTGAGTGGCCTTACTTCAGAGACCAAACTGGCACTTGACAGTCCCTTCATAACAACCTATATGGAACCAGGATTGAAATAAAATCCCATGCCATCTTTCCTTGATTGTGGCATCATCATCGCCTCTGTATGTTATTTCTCTTTCAAACTATGCTGAGCTTGAATACAAATTAAAAAAAAAGAAAAATCTGTACCTAATACAAACTTGTTTCCAGACTCGTAGATAGGCTCAGAAGCCAATTTTCTTTGTGTCAAATTTCTGTACTTTATATTAGAGAGGTTGTAGAAAACAAGAAACAATTACCCCCATTGACCAAAACGACATCCTCTTGACTCTTAAAGGGAGTCATATCTTTCCAAAACTACATCTTCTTGACTCTTAAAGGGAGAGAGATTAAGAATTCATATATTTTTTTCTTTGAAAAAAGAAATGTTTTCATTTTTCTTTTTGAAAACTTGTCTTGGACAATGGATTTTCTTTTTTTCTAATTTCATGACAGTGTAAAACCTGTAACTGATTTTTTTTCTCTTTTCCATGATCTGTGGGACACGTTTGCAGCCCCCTTCCAGCAACTGTGCCAGAAAGACTGTGACAAGAATTTCTGTGTATGAGTCTTTGAGGTTCAACTTTTGTACAACTTACTGTTTTACAGTATTCAGTGACAGCTTTAACCACTTCTCATATGCTGAACTAATGGGATGGGTGTCTGGGGGAGGTTGTTTTGGTTTGGTTTGGTTTTTAGCCACTAGTTAAGTAGCTGCTTCCTCCTGTCTCTTTGTGTCATTTCCTACCAACTAACATTTTACCCTTGGCCAGCAACACTATCTGAATTTGTGCAGTAGACAGCCTGCACCTCTGTCTTTCTGGAACTATTTGAATACTTACTGCATTTTGTACATACTATAAAAGTTCAAAACTGAAAACTGGAAGTGTTTATGATGTTGATAGAAAGCACAGACTCCATAAATTTAAAACAAATCAACAAAGATGGAAATTAGTAAGTATATCAAAGGAGCAAATCAGTCTCAATTCCATACTCATGTGTTGGTTGACTAGATATTTGATTATAAAGTAAAAGAACATGTTGAAATACTGGAAACTGGTATAATGCAAATACTGTGACTAAAAGACAAGGAACATTCCTTTTATTATGAAGCTCTTTGAGTCCATACTTGCAATACAGCTTTTACACACACTTTATAATGACTTGATCTCTTTTGCTTCACCTATTTTGCTTTTGTTTTTCCTGTACCTAGTTTGTTTTGCTTTGTTTTGTTTTGTTTTGTTTTTTCCTTTGATAGCCTATTCGGTTTACTACACTTGCTTTGGTAAGCTTCATCATCCTTTCTGGAGTGAGGTAGAATATACAATTATAAATTAAATATTTATTGAATAAATGATGGTTTGCATACTGCTCTATAAAGTACTAAGAAAAGTTATTTGTGCTTGTTTTATTCTTTGGGCAGGCTGTTGCATTAGAAGGTTATGGGTTAAAAAGCCAGAAAGATTTAGATATGAAATTATACAAAACTTAAGATATGAAATTATAAGAAGCTGGATTTCTGTTTCCTTTTCTATAAAAACAGGGAAGAAACTACCTTGCAAGGACTGGTAAGGATTCCGTGATCTTTCCTGCATGTGGCATATACAGTAATTATTCCATAAGCTACTATTCTGATGACCATGTGGAGGTTATGGCTCTATGCTGTAAATTTTGCCTCAGGTAATACATATATATATATATGATAGGTAATATACTCTATCATATAAATATGACTAGAGGGCAATATATTTCACAGCAACCATCTCTAATTTCTCTGATTAACTTTTCTTTAAATATTTGTGATGAATTCTCTCCAAAAGCTCTCTTTGGAATTGAATATAAAACGTGTTAGGGCATGGGAATGCCTGGGTGGTTCAGTCGGTTAAGCACCTGCCTTGGACTCAGGCATGATCCCAGGGTCCTGGGATTGAGTCCCACATGGGGCTCCTTGCTCATTAGGGAGCCTGCTTCTCCCTCTGCCTGCCATTGCCCCTGCTTGTACTTTCTCTCTCTCTGACAAGTAAATAAAATCTTTAAAAGCAAAACATTTTAGAGCATGAACTACTGTGGCTTTTACCTTAGTCGCTCACCCATATTTAGGGAGTCACCTGGTTGTCTTCCATCCTGAAGATACATGTTACTATATTGACAGGGATAAAATAATTTTGGAAAGGAAAATATAAGAATTGGCCTCTTAAATACCTATAAAGGCATTACAATGGCCTGTCTGAAACAGGAAGAATTAAAGTTGGTATCTAGTGATTCGGAGTGGTATGGAGCGACAGAGCCAAGCTGAGCTTGCAGAAAGAGCCCCCGCAGCTCTCTGACAATGTCACTGCAATGACCCAAGCCTTTGAAGTGGAGGAGAGTGGAAGTGGGATTAGCATGTTTCAAAAAGCAGGATAAAAGCTCTCCTCCTCCAAGGAAAAAGTCCCAATTTACTTAATTACTGACACTGATTATCTCACCTTGCAAGCTCTAATTATGTAAAGCAAATGCATTGGTGGTTCTCTTTGAATAGTGCTATTTTGGAACAGGACGACCATTAAATAATTTATAACTGGAGATGGTCTCTGTTAGGAAGTCTCTGATCCAATGCACATTGCCTCAGACAGGGGATAAAGTCAACAAATGAAGGGACTATTTTTCACAACTTCCAATTTCCTCGTTCATTTAACTAGGCCACTCATGTTTTATGTAATGAGATGAAGAAGACTATATTTAGTGGGATTTTTCTTAGGAAGAGTGCTATATATGCCTTTAAGAAGTGTTTTAATATACTGACTGAAAGTAACAGGAATGTTCTTATTGCATAAGAGGGACTGAAATCCCTACCACAGGTGGAGGATTTGATGCAGGAGGGAAGTCCTGCAACAGAGAGACTTAAGAAGAGTGGTGAGATTGAAGGAAGCCGTCTCCCACTTCCACCCCATCAAGGCCAGCCCACCCAAAAGCATGGTTATTTTTGGATTTTTTTAATTCTTTTTTTTTAAAGATTTTATTTACTTATTTGACAGACAGAGATCACAAGTAGGCAGAGAGGCAGGCAGACAGAGAGGAGGAAGCAGGCTCCCTGCTGAGCAGAGAGCCTGATGCCGGGCTTGATCCCAGGACCCTGAGATCATGACCCGAGCCAAAGGTAAAGGCTTTAACCCACTGATCCACCCAGGCGCCCCAATTTTTGGATTTTTTAGGATAACAATTGTTGGACTATTTAGGATAACGATTCCTTGTTATCCTACTTACTTCCTAGAACAAGATGATGATGGCTGTTTGGTTATGCCATTGTCTTTTTACTACGGCATGCCATCTCTCTCCAAAATTAATTACTAAACCAAATACCGAAAGAACTTTTCTAAGTGATTTTCTCACCTCCCAAAAAGTCATTTTCCTCTTCGTTGAATTTGACCAGTCAGTTAAATTCTAAAGCCTATTATTCGTGCATCACTTATGCAATGAACCCCCCCCCATCACCTCCTTGTCAATTTGCACCTGTTCAGCTAGCTTGCTTTTATTAAAGTTATTTATGGGGTGTGGAAGATTGTTCCCTCTCATATTAGGAATTAATTATAGGATCAGTTGGATGTGGCTTGTACAAAAGTACCAAGCCTATCAAATTTTCTTTCTCAGAAAAGAAAAATATTATATTCCTGTAGGAATGAAACTGGGCCAGATATTTTTTCTAACATTCTTTTAATGTTTGACCTCAAGCAAAATATTAAGGATGAGCTACATTAAGGAATGTATCTCTAATGTTTTATTTGTGTAACCTGAGTTACTCCAGGCTTCTCACCAGATTGTGGGAACAGATGGGCAAGCAGCAATAGCAAAAACCCAGATATCACTAATGTTTCCTCCCCCCTAACTTCCTACCTTGTTAAGGCAATACCTCTAAGGTCCTACATGGGGTACTGCCTAACTCTGCCCCCAGGAAGTGTTTCTGGAAGTTTCCAGGCCTTTTTCATAGATGTGCATGCAAGTCCTTCTTGCTGAACTTTACCACTGCCTTTCTGAGCACCTAGTGCAAAGCACCATGGACCTTAGCTCGGTGGCACCTGCTAAATACTACCAAATCTGTTGTGTACTTGCCATTTTCCACAGGTACCTACTGGGCACTAATCTGTCTGTTGGACACCTATAATTTGCCACTGTGCCTCTGCTGCATTTGGCCCTGCCTGCTGGGCACCACCATCCCTTGCCCTCACTGAGTCACTGAAGTCTCCTAATTGTCAATGCAACACAGTTTTCTATTTAAAAGGACAGTGTCACTCTCTCCTTATATTAAGTTCTATTTACGGGTCCCTACACACTGCTGCCAATATGGTCAATACTCAATAGTCTAAATGAAATTAGTTCTTATTAAGGCATAATTTTATCACCTCCCCCAAATAGGGCCTGTATGGGGGACTATAGAAGAGAATACAATTTTTGCCAAATGAAGAGTCAACTAAGGGTTGTTAGTGCAGACATTTCCGACCAAACTATTGGTGAGGGACTATATCTCCCTGGAAGAGTCCCACAAAGGCTATATTATCTTGCAGAGCTGCTGAGCTTTGTACTCCTGGGGCTACATCTGACCAAAGGAGGTACCTCTTCCTAGTTTGTACAATAATGCTACAAGGGCTGGCAGCAGCTTAGGGCACGTGCTTCTATTTATAGTGGGGTTGGGGCAAGGAACCAAACCAAGTGGCAGATACTGCACAGTTTCAGAATCACCCTTCCCTCCACCTTCTTAAAACCAAGAATCATGGCTTTCTTACTTAATTGAATGCATTGTACACAACTACATTTTTCTTCGATGACTGATCTTGGAAGGCCCCTAGGTCCTTGTAAAAGGAGCTTCGAGAAAGGCCTCTCACCCAATTTACCAGATATGATCAGACATAGATTAGTATCCCTTAGACAGAAGCCACAATCCTATCATCACTAAATAGTCCTGTATGTTGTCTTAATGCTTGATGTAATTTTTCATGAAATAATATTTGACAGACAGTTCAAATAATAACTTGATCCATAAATTGAAGTAAGAATAAATAATCAATATTGCCAGATATTAGCTACATTGCCAGAGTCCACATTCACCTTGGGTTTGCATTTTTCTGCCCTTAAGATGTGCCAGTCGTGGACACAGGGCTGGTACCAAGTATAGAGATACAACCTGTTCCTCCACAAGTCTTTAAGCAACATTTGGTGACTTGAGAAACACGTTGATTTTGTAAGAAGAGAACAAAATTCATCAAAAGGCTTGGGCTCTAATTCTAGCATTGCCATTGGTTCTGGCCATGGCCAGTTTTCTAAGCCACAGAATGATGGTAAAGTCAATTCTGCTTATTTCACGTGGTTGTTATGAAAAAAAAAAATGAAAATATTTGAGAAACTATAAAAGCACTGGATAAATGGAAATCACTGTTATCATCTGCTATCCACAAGGACCTAGAAAACATTTTATGACAGGCTCTTCATGTAATGATGCTTACTAAAAGGAGATATTGTTTAAATATACAAATAGAGAAAAAAAGACATATATACATAATACCTGCTCATTACTGCATCACATTTTCAAGGAGTACTTTACTACAATTAAATTTCAAAGGATAATTATTGCTTTTATTTAAAAATTATTATATACTTGCTAATGTCAGTAATATGCATGTGTATAAACAATTCATCTCCTGACTTTATGATACATATGAAAGAAAACCAAAGGGGCAGTGCCAAGCCCTGAGCCCGTATCAACTAGCTATATGAATTTGAGCAGGGTGCCATGAGTGTTATAATTTAAAGAAACAATCAATCAAATACTTGAGCACAGTTTTGCCAACAGATAAAGTAATATATTACCTTAGAAAAATCTGGGTTCTGTCCTAAGACTTGCTGTAGATATCTTTCTCATTTCTCCTCTAGGTGATTAGAGAAACAAAGGAGACAGAAATTATTCTAAAAAGAGGTACTGTGGTAGTTGAAAGGGTTGAGCAGGGAGGCAGGCTGTTTGTGCACGAGAGGTGGTAACAAAGTACAATTAAAAAAACTGGAAAACTAAAACAGAGAGGGACACAGATGAACAAAAGTCCGATTAAGTGGAAGAGTACTCCTCACTTACTTCTAAGGACATTTAAAAAATAGTTATTTTAATGGGGTGCTTGAGAGGCTCAGTCGGTTGAGTTTTGGTTTCTGCTCAGGCCATGACCTCAGGGTCATGAGTTACAGCCCCAAGCCCAGCCCCATGCTCAGTGCTGATTCAGCTGGGATCAGCATCTCCCTCTCCCATCTCCCTCTGCTTCTGCTCCTCCCCCAGCTCACTCGCTTTCTCTCCAATAAATAAATAAAATCTTAAAAGAATATATTTATCCAAAAAAAAGAATATATTTATCTTATTTACTCATGTATGAAAATAACTCTTTTTGCTCTTTTATGTAAACCTTTTTGTATTTCTTACATATTAGCTCTGAACGTCCACAGAGTCAAGGCAAAAGGAAAACAACGGACTACAGCGCTATCGTCCCCTACTAAAAAGGAAGCATAAACAATTCTTCGGGTAAACACAATAGAGTTTATGGAACCCACTCCCAAGGAAAATTATATCTAGAATGTAGGGGGGGGGGAGCTAGATAATGATGACCTAATAAGACAAATATGTGCAAAGTATTAAAAGCAGTTTCCTAGTCTGTTAATTGTTGGGAAGTCAATTGGAATACCAGTCAATTGTTGGTGTTAAACAAGGCATGAAAACAGAAAGGAGTTCTTTGTGTTTCTTTTCAATTGGATACTATTCTTCTTTTACAAATCATTATTCATTTCTAAGTTATGCAACCACTGTTTCCTATGATATTTTTGGGGTGTGTGTGTGTGTGTGTTTCTTTGGAGACCTACCAGGACTTTTGTAAATTATTTATTTTTGTGGATTCACCTTAAGTTGCAAATAAATATACAGGAAGTGTCATGAATCTTTCATTCTTTCTCCCCCAATATTAACATCTTGTCTACATACTATACAATAACAAAACCAGGAAATTGACATTAGTGCATTCCACAGAGCATATTCAGATGTCACCTGTTATACATGCACTCCTTCGTGTGTGTGTGTGCATGTGGCTTTATGCAGTTTTATCACACGTGTAGCTTTATGTAACTACCACCATGAACAAAATAGAAAACTATTTCATAACCACAAAACTTCCTCTTGCTACTCCTTTATAACCACACATTTGTCCCCCTATATTTCCAATCCTCAATCTCTATAATTGTGTTATTTCAAGAATGTCATAAAAATGGAATCATACAAGATTGGCTCTTTTCACTCAGAATAATTTCCTTGAGGTCCATCTTGTTATGTGTATCAAATTGAGTTTAAAATCCAAATGAAGTCATCATTTTTCAGATGTCTCCTTTGAAAGTCAGTCCATGTAATTATAAATGTTTATCCTCATTTGGTAGAAAAAAATTTTTTAGATGAGGCAACTATTTTTCAGACGTGATCCTATTATTTCTGTCTTATTTTAAGTAATACAGTTCTTTATCTATTCAGATAATTATGCTCAGAACATCTGACTAGCTAAAAAAAAAAATCTTATCCTTATATAAGCTTTCTAGATCAATTGGTTCAATGTCTTACATTACAGTTTATTAGCGGATTCAGCTAAACTTTCTATTGCCAAAACTCTGTGCTTTGTAAGGAAAATACAGGTTACCTGACAAATATTTCATCTGAAGTTAATGTAGCAATGATGGACAGCAACATTCTTAAAATAGTTTGTGGCAGAATGAACAACTGTTAATCTCTTAAAAGAAAATGCTCTGAACAGTTTGGGGGGTGGGGGCGGTGAGAAAGTATATCCTCAATCTCTAAGCTCCCTTCATCTTCTTGCTGTAACCGAAATTTAACCTTCCCCTGAGAACTCTATTTCCCTGCAAATAGTACCTATTTTCTTTCCACCCTGAAAGGTCTAGAGATGAGGTGAGCCACTTCCAGAACATTCTCTCTCTACCCTAGAACACTCCAGCTTTAAAATTCTTCCTATCAAGCTACATCAGCTGCTGTCTCTCCTTGGTGGAGTCATCTACAGATACCTAGGTCACTTCCTCTTATAAGTGTTGAGGATTCATATATCCATCCAAATGATCCTTCTAACATTTTGACCTCACAGCATCATGGTCCTTTCCAAGCCAAAGATCTTGTCCTCCAACCCTGTCTCAGCCACCTACTCACATGGTCATGCCCTCAGACATTGCTATTACCAATCACTTATACACCCTCCACAATCTCAAATTCCAACTTCCTAGCACTCCTTAACTTTCTACCTCACCCTCATTGGTTGTTTGACCCTCACAACTCTGCAATCCATAGATCATATTTCCATTTGATTTTCCATGTCTCTCATCCTTTCATGTCCTCACTTCACACTTTATCTGGTTCAGCTTCCATGATCTGTAATTTTTTTAAAGATTTATTTATTTTAAAGCCACACGCACACACACACACACACACACATGAGCAAGGGCAGAGGGAGGGGCAGGGAAAGAGGAGCAGAGAGCATCTTCAAGCAGACTCCCCACTGAGCGTAGAGTCCAACGTGGGGCTCAACCCCAGGACCCTGAGATCATGACACTCAACCAACAGAGCCACTCAGGTGTCCCTCCATGATTTATAATTATAATTACACCCCTGCAGACCTCTTCAATTTCTGCCCCTTTTTTGTTGTCTATTGTACTCACATAGCCAAACTTCAACCTTGGTGAAATACATCACGCAGCCTACTTTGTAACGCCTTGCACAGTAACACCTTGCACAGTTGAGAGCGGCTGGGGAAAAAAGTGTGGTGACTGGGCTCAATTTAAATTCATCCCTTACATGACCTTGGTTTAGCAAAACTATTACATTCCCCTCAGACGTTTACTTTCTCACTCTTTTAAATGATTATTTCACACTTTTTCCTCTCCTCTCAAATCTGGAACACTTCCTATCTCATCTCATGCTTAGAGGATGCCCGTGCTTCCTATTTCACTGACAGAATAGAATAAACCAGAAGAGAGCTTCCATAAGCTCTCCCCACCGTTTTACCAGCCTGCATGCATCTGTGCGCATATACTCTGCCTTCTCTCCAGTTACTATGGAAAAGCTGGCTGTGGCCCCTTATTCACTCCTACATGGATTCTATCTCCTCTTGCCTCCTCAAGGACATAGCTTCTTCAATCCCTCCGCAACTGGCATTATTAATATTCACTTTCCACTTGATCATTTCCATCAATATATACACTTGTAATATCTCCCATGTTCTAAAAAAGTCTTGATCCCACTCTCCTCTCCAGGTCTTCCCCCATTCTCTGCTGCCCTTTACAGAGAACTTATAAAGCATTGCTTCCACTCATTGTCTTTAATTTCTCACCTTTAATTCTCTCTTTGGAACCCACTATGCTTTTACTGCCACCACCTCACTAAAACTGCTCTGATCAAAGAAACTATTTACCCTCACTTCATAATTGAATTTTCAGTTCTCAATTTAACTGATAGATCAGTTGCATCTGACAAAATTGATTACTACTCCTCCTGGAAACACTTACTTCAGGACTCTGCACACTGGTGGTTTTCCTTCTATCTCCTGAAAGTTCACATGTTCTCATAAACTTAATCATTGGTTTTTCTTCACTCACTTCCTAGGGGATCCCATCCAGTCTATAAACTTTAAATACCATCTATATGCTAATAATTCCCAAACTGGTTCTCCAGGCTAGTTCTCTCCCCTGAACTCCAGGCTTATCTATCTAAGTTCTGGTTAACCTCTTCATGTGGATATTTCAGAATAACCTCAAACATGACATACCCAAAAATAAAATTCTGATTTTCCCCTCCAAAGCCTCTTCCTCACACAGTATTCCCCAGTGGAAAACCCTGGAGTCACCCCTCATTGGTCTTTTTCTCTCACTTGTCCTATCCAGTCTATTAACAAATCTTGCCAACTCTATCTTCAGAATAGATGCAAATTCTGACCTCTTTCCACACCACCTTTAAAGCTAGCACCTTGATTTTCAAGTTATCATAACTCAAATGGATTATAGCAACAGTCTCTGAATTCTTTTACCAACTTCCATTCTTACCCATCTTATAATCTGTTCTCCACAACATAGTCACAATTATCTTTTTGTTTTTTAATGTAAGTGAAATTATCTTACCCCCCTGCTTAAAGCTCTCTAATTCATTTCCAGCTAACTTGGAATAAAAGAAGACGACCTTACAATATCTTATAAGGTCTTACATTGTCTATGTCCCTCTTCATCCCTTAATCATTTTCCTTTTTCCTTTTTTTTTCACATTCTTTTCTTGCTATTCCAGTCCGCATTATAATTACACCCCTGTAGACCTGTTCACTTTCCACCCCCCTTGTGTTGTCTATTGTACTCCTATGGCCAAACCTCTACGTTGGTACATTACATTCTGTACATTCTTTTTTTTTTTTTTTTAAGATTTTACCTATTTATTTGACAGACAGAGATCACAAGTAGGCAGAGAGGCAGGCAGAGAGAGAGAGAGAGGGAAGCAGGCTTCCCGCGGAGCAGGGAGCCCGACGCAGGGCTCGATCCCAGGACCCTGAGATCATGACCCGAGCCGAAGGCAGCAGCCCAAACCACTGAGCCACCCAGGCGCCCCCATTCTGTACATTCTTACCATGTTTCCTGAATAAGCACATAGGGTCTTGACATTTGTTATTCCCCTACCTAGACAGCTCTTCACTGATTACATTCTCGGCTCACTACCTTACTTCCCCTGAATCTGCTCAGATGAGCCCTATCACCACCACCACCTTGACCACTTATCCTTTTTGTTTTGCTTCATTTATCCCTTTAAATCTTACCATCTTCAGATATATCATCATTTGTTTATTAATTCTCTCAGCACCTGCCTCCTCCAGAAGAATTTAAGCTTCCTAAGAGCAGGGACTGTTTTCTGCACCTTGAACAGTACCTAGCACAAAGCAGGTGGTCACTATTTACTGAAAAATATTTGTTGTTTACTTATGATACAAAAAATATAATAGCCACCCAAGTTATCTTTAAATATAAAAGAAATGTGTTTTATTGCTCTTTTGAGTTAGAATTTGTTTGGGTTTTAAGGAACTTTAAAAGAAATTTTAAGAGTTAAAAGTTGTAAAATTTTTCAGGTACCTGGTTAGCTCAGTTGGTTAACCGTCTGCCTTCAGCTCAGGTCATGATAGCAGGGTCCTGGGATCAAGCCCTACACCACGCTCCTTGCTCAGGAAGGAGTCTCCCTCTCCCTTTTCTTCTCCCCCTTCTTGTCCATGCATATGCACTCTCTCTCTTTTTCTCCCAAATAAATAAATCTTTTTTAAAAAAGATTTTTAAATGGTATTCATTGACATTCAAGGGAATTTATTTGGACATTATCCTCAACACAAAGAACTAGAGGAAAGATATTTAATATCCCAGATTGATTTTTTAAATTTATTATGAAACAATTTCAAGCCTACAGGAAAGTTGCAAAAATTGTACAAAGAACTCCCATGTATATTTCACTATATTTATACTTGTCAACATTTTTCTACATTTACTTCATCATTCTCTCCCACGAATGCACAGAAGGGACCAAGCTGCAGATATACTCCTCCATTCCTGAACACTTCGGTGTATGTGCTGGATTCTTAACACCTACTAATTTCAAATAGAAATAATAAATGAGATAAATATCACTAATGGGGACCCCTGGGTGGCTCAGCCATTAAGCCTCTGCCTGGGGCTCAGGTCATGATCCCAGGGTCCTGGGATGGAGCTGCACATTGGGCTCCCTGCTCAGTGGGAATCTTGCTTCCCCCTCTCTCTTCCCGTGCTTGTGTTCCCTCTCTCGCTGTGTCTCTCTCTAACAAGTAAATAAATAAAATCTCTTTTAAAAATCCCGGTAATTGACTACATGGAATACTACAAGACCACAATGTAATTCTTTCTAAATTTATGAATTCAGATTATTAAAATAACACATATACTGCATTATTGTGACTCAGTTTCTTCATGAGCAATGTACACTCTTTACTTTATTCTTCTTATTAAAAAGTATAGAAATACTGAATAATATGAACTAACTTGATGAGCTTGAGCAATAAAAGGACATGTTCTGTACAAAATACTTGAAATGGAGCTATTGGTCTTATATATTCCTATTGCTACCAGAAAAATAAGTACAGATAATATATTTTGGATGCAATAGGGGGTGACCACAAGGTTCTAGGGAAGAAACAACAACAACAACAGCAATCCTTACAGCCATTTCCAAGTAGAGGAGATTATGCTGTACAGAGGCAAAGGGGATCAAAGAGAAGGAAGCATTTGAGCTGAACTGAGTGGCTTGGGTTCCAATAAATAAGAAAAGGAGAGGAGGCCACACCTCACAGAACACATAGCAAGACCAAGGGCCAGATACCTGCACCCCAGTGTTTGTAGCAGCAACATCCATAGTAGCCAAACTATGGTAAACTAT
Source organism: Mustela nigripes (assembly GCF_022355385.1). Lineage (NCBI taxonomy): Eukaryota > Metazoa > Chordata > Mammalia > Carnivora > Mustelidae > Mustela > Mustela nigripes. The sequence continues at coordinate 20,739,986 of NC_081559.1, read as the reverse complement.
GGTGTCCATCGACAGATGAATGGATAAAGAAGGTGCACACACAATGGAATACTACTCAGCCATCAAAAAATTGGTATCTTACCATTTGCAATAATGTGGATAAAACTAGAGGGCATTCTGCTAAGTGAAAGAAGACAATCAGAGAAATTAATTATCATATGATCTCACTCATATGTGAAATTTAAGAAACAAAGCAGAGGATCATAGGGAAGACAGGAACAAATAAAACAAGATGAAGCCAGAGGGGGAGAAAAACCGTAAGAGACTCTTAATCACAGGAAACAAACAGGGTTGCTGGAGGGGATAGGGATAGGGGAAAGGGATAACTGGGTGATGGACATTAAGGAGACCCATAAAGTAATGAGCACTGGGTGTTATAAACAGCTGACGAATCAATGACTTCCACCTCTGAAACTAAAAATACATTATATGTTAATTAATTGAATTTAAATTAAAAAATAAAATAAAAAGAATAAACTGCTTAAGAGGAAAGAAGAAAAAAAAAAGAACAAGGGCCCAGGGTTTTAAAAAAAAAAAAAAAAAAAAGTGAAGTGTGTACCCAGGGAGCTGCAAAGAGACCCGTCTGATTGGAACAGATGTGAACCGAAAGACAGCAGCACAAGAAAATGCTGGTGAGGGAGGCAGGGCCTTACTGAAGAAGACCCTGCATATTGGCCTATTGGTTTTAAACCCACTGAATGTATTTGAGCAGAGAAGTAAAATGAAAACCACTGAAGGTATTCAAACATAAAATGCTCCGAGTGGGGCTCTAGGAATATTTTCAGAACAAGAAGACATTGAAAAGCAATTCAGAGAGTACCAGCTATACTAGAACCATTGGGAAGGCAAAAGTATTAAAGTCTTGATCAAATGAATGAGAATAAATCAGTTATTAGCTTAACCTTTTAGGCTCAGATATCTAAAAAATGGTTAACAGTATTGTAATAAATCAGGAACCCCCTTACAGGGTAATCTTTATGAAAAAGGAGAGCACGTCATCTTCATTCAACAATGCCTGTATCCCTTGTGTCTAGTATCCATGGTCTTTGGTGATCATTCTGTCCATATGTCTTTGAAAGGTGAACAGATTAATTTAGGGGAATAAATTAAAGGATCACTTTAGGGCAAAATAAATTTTTCAGAGCACGTAGAAGTAACCACCAGACAATTAGAAATAAGGAACTGAGGGGCTCCTGGGTGGCCCAGTGGTTTAAGCCTCTGCCTTTGGCTCAGGTCATGATCTCACGGTCCTGGGACTGAGAAAATCTGGCATATGACTCTCTGCTCAGCAGGGAGCCTGCTTCCCCTTCTCTCTGCCTGCCTCTCTGCCTACTTGTGATCTCTCTCTCTGTCAAATGAATAAATAAAATCTTTAAAAAAAAAAAAGAAAAGAAAAGAAAGAATTGAATCTTGGGAGTGTGTCCAACTGAATGGATCTAAAACTTATTGGATGTTTTTAAATATACTTAGCTCTAGGAATTAAAACATAGTAAGATACTGTTTCTCACCTTCAACATGTTAATGGTTTATTAGACTAGAAATCCAAATTTTAGATCAGAACTTCAAGGAAAGGAATGCACAGAAGAAAGACAGAACTTGTTTTTGTTTTTTTAAGATTTTCTTTTGTAAGCTCTACCCCCAACATGGGGCTCAAACTCATGACTCCAAGATCAAGAGTCATATGCTCTACTGACTGAGTTACCCAAGCATCCAAGTTAGAAGTTTTAGGCCAGAAGATTTAAGAGCACCTATTCCGTGGGTGAAAGGAAAAAGAAGAACCTAAATAAGAAGCAGACAAAGACTTTTCAGAGGTCAGGAAGGAGAATGGAGTGAACGTAATGTCATAGAAGCCACCAAAAGTGAAAGTTTCAATGTGTGTGGTACTGTTGAGAAGGCAGCTTACCAATAAGAAGGCTGCTGGTGGGGGCGCCTGGGTGGCTCAGTGGGTTAAAGCCCCTGCCTTCGGCTCAGGTCATGATCCCGGGGTCCTGGGATCGAGTCCCCCATCGGGCTCTCTGCTCAGCGGGGAGCCTGCTTCCTCCTCTCTCTGTCTCTGCCTGCCTCTCTGCCTACTTGTGATCTCTCTCTGTCAAATCAATAAATAAATTCTTAAATAAAAAAAAAAAAGAAGGCTGCTGGTGAGCCAGAAAATGTTAGCAGGAAAAATGGATGCTAGAAGAAGAAGGTTAAGAAACTAAAGACATAAAATTAAGTTACACTTTTAAGAAACTTGAAAATGAAAGAAAAGACATGGAAGAAAACGACCATTAACTTAAAAATCAAGGGAAAATCATTGCCATGTAAAACATGCAAAACTAACTGTTTCCCAGCACAGAAGGGATTAGGTACAGAAAAATTGGCCATCACCTTCCTTTTTGCTATTGCGCTTTTTGCATGTTTCCCTTGTTGTCCAAATCACACCACAGAATGATTAGGTCTGTATTTTTGTCTCCCCTTCTTGACTGCACTCCTTGACTTTCCTGGTCTCCTTTATAGCTCCCGCTCCTGGCACACAGGGGACACTCAAAAGTCTGTTGAGCTTGAACTGAAAATTTAAAACCCAAGATGATCACTCAAGGAGCATGGGCCTGAAGGAAGTAGGAGAGTTCGAAGTTGAGGAGAAAGCATTGGAGGAGTAAAAAAGACATGTCTGTCTTCGAGACAAGGGAAGAGAACCGGATCCGCGAAGCAGAGGCACAGGGGAGAGGGATTTATAGAGAGGAGGGAAACTGAGGAAGTCCCATCAGATGAACAAGACTTGGTTAAGTAGGATAGCTCTGCCGAAAGGTTCAGGAGGGAAATCTGAGGAAAATGGAACCATTTGTGCAAAGGCTAGAGAAAATGGGATGAGAATTAATAAAAGTTCCAAGCTAGAAATGCTAGTTTCACAAATACAACCTCACTAATAGTACTTAGTTAAGTAACTCTCAATCCTAAATGCATATTAGAATCACCTAGAAACATTAAAAAAAATAATAACTTATATTCCTGCCTGCAGAAATTCTAATGAAGAAATCTGGATAAGGCCCTGGCATTTTTAAAACCCTCCAATATCACTAACGTACAGACAAAGATCACTCTGGCTTGGTTGAACTTCAGTATTTAAATAGAAAGCACTTAGCATCAATTATTGGTACTGTCTGGATTTCAAAGAGAGGAGAAAACAACAGGATACAGGTAACACCATGTCTATAAAGAGAGTGACTGGATAATTCTACATACTAAAGTTCACTGACCCTCTATTATGAAAGAAATTATCAATAACGGTGTTGATTTCTCTCTACAGACGCACAAGACTTCTATGATGGCAAGTCATCTTTAATGGTATTTCTCTGCGTCTCCGTCTCTGTCTTTCTGCCTTTCTCTCTGTCTCTCTCTTTCAAGTTATAGGCGGGAGCCACACTGCTGATCTGAATCTGGTTTGTTATTTTATGCAAATTAAATTGCAAAACTTAACCTCTTCCTATAGAGCACCAGATAGCTCAGGTCCAGCAATGGAAAGATGTGGGTTTATTGGTATTTTTACTACCATCACTGACACAAATAAGATCACTTTACACAGCCCTGCTCTAGAAAGCTATAATCACATCATCAGTGAGTGGAAATGAGCCTGCATTTACTTGACAAACTGGTTAGAGAAGATTGAATGCACACTGTTAAGGATAATATATCTGGCGCCACTCTAATAAAACACCAGACTCTACCTAGTTCTGACATAATGGGAATAGTTAATGTCCACCATAAAGAGAAACATGCAACCTGTTTCTGGAAATTTTTATTTCTTTTATTTTGTTTCAATTACATACTTAATAAGCAACAAAGAAACGTCCGACACAATCTAATGGTTAGTATTTTTTTCAAAACTACAGTTGAACGTCCGACACAATCTAATGGTTAGTATTTTTTTCAAAACTACAGTTCACCCTTGAATAATGTGGAACTTTGAGGCACTGACCCGCCCCCCCATACAGTCAAAAATCTTCAGATAATTTTGACTCCCCCTATACTAAATTAGTAGATTCCTATTGACTAGAAGACTTAACCACTAACAAAACAGTTGATTAACACATATTTTAAATGTTATATGTATTATCTACTGTATTTTTATAATAAAGTAAGCTAGATAAAAGGAGATGTTAAGAAAATCATAAGGAAAATACACTTATAGCACTGCACTGTATTTTTTTGGGAAAAATCCACATGTAGGTGGACCTGTGCAGTCCAAACCTGTGTTGCTCAAGAGTCAACCATATGAAGCAAATTTCTTCCATCCAAATATAGCAGGAAGAATAATAGCTTGTATTTTTTAGCTTCCTATCACATGCCAGATGCTGAGCTAAACGTTATTTCCTCTAATCCTTCCAATATCACCAAGAGATAACAGCTCTTATTACTCCTGCTTTACAGAAGAGAAAATTAAGTATCAGAAAGAAAAACTTGCCCATAATTACAGAGCCTGTAGATGGTAAAATCAGGATGGAACCCAAATCTTTTGGCAAGCCCAAGTATATAACGATTCTGTTACATTACACCTCAGAAATTAAAGTGAACGCAATTATATGCAAGTCTCTTGATTGCTCTCCAGTGTGCTTTCTCCAATGTCTTCCCTCGTGTGTTCTCACAAACTTTTTGAAATGAAAACGCGCCTGGCTAAGAAAGGGTCTTTTGCACAGAACAAGAGAATGCGATACTACCGTAAGGTTTTGTTGTTACTGACTTTCTTTTCTCCCTCTCTCTTTTTTTTTTAAAGAACGCATCTCCATCCACTTGCGTAACAAGCAGGAATTTTGAGACAAAGCCTGAGAAGTAGTCAATATAAGCATATTGAAGGACAAAGACAACATTGAACTACTTTAAAATGGCTCTACTCTTTCGATTTATGTTACTCTATTGCCACCTTCTGGTTGTATTCTAAAATGCATTTTAGAAATGTTAATCTGGTTGTGCAGCCAGTGGGTACAGCTGCTTATTTAACAGAAGTCCGTATTGGCAAACCGGACAGGAATGATTAGCTCTGAGTCTGGGCTCCTACACATCCCAGTGCTCTATACAAGCTTGTGTATAGCTGATGAAGTCCCAGAACCTAAGTCAGGTTCGGTGGGGTGAGGAGGTTCGGAGCCGACGACTAAAGAAAGAATTCTTAAGACGTCGTTGGTGCAAAAGGTGATTTATTAGAGCACGGGGACAGGGCCCGTGCGCAGGCAGAGATGCGGCTGCCCCGGGTTGTGAGGAGTGGTTGGTTATATACACAGGAGTTGGGTAGGTGAGGACAAAGGGGTGTTCAGAAGGGCTATTGGGGCAAAGAATACTATCAGGATATTGAAGGCTTAGTTGCTATCAAGTAAAGACAATTGGAAGTCTGGTGGAATGTTACATTCCTGCTATCAAGCATCCTTGTTAATGAGATTTAAGTTTAGAAGAAATTTAACTTTTACTTTTCCTTCTACCTCTGCCTCCTTCGCCTCAAGCCTAATGTCTTGAGGAACTGAGTTCTGTGTCTTTGGAAATTGGGCTATTGATAAGGTAACTTCTTTGTTTGTAAATCTCAAGGATATTTGCAAACCAAGGGAGACTCCTGTCTTGCAGGATTGTGATCTCAGCAAGTTAACTATTTATCATTTTATGGCAGTCAGGGGTGCCTGAGGAACGCTACACCTATGGAGGGGAGCGGATGGAAGGGGGGGGTGCAAGGTGCCAGCTTTTGCTACGTCCTCAGCCAGCCTCCTGCTCCCTCATCATAGCCACCAACAGTTCAGTTGGCTTCCCCGTGCCCTAGTAGACTTCTCTGCTCACCGTCTTCCAAGGCAATTCCCCCCTGGGGCTGGAAACGGCTGCAAGTCTCTCTGATGCAAGCCACCCATGTTCTCTGTGGCTCACCCCTTTCTCAAGTTCAGTTTACTCAGTCTTACGTCCAGGGTTCTTCAAAAGCTCTAAACACAAATACATTTGCTTTTTTGCTTGTTTGTTTATCCAGGTTTCCTCATTAGAGATAAAACAAGGGTCTTGCCCACACATATCCTATTTGAATGCTTTCTGGTCTTCCCCACCACCACCAGGATTTTATGTATTTATTTGACAGAAAGAGAGGGAGAGAGAGCATGCATGTGTACACATGAGCAGTGCGGGGGGGGGGCAGGGGCGCAAGGGGAGGAGGGAGAGAATTTCAAGCACACTAAGCACTGAATGTGGAGCCACTCAGGGTTCAAAACAGAGTTCAACCCCAACACCCTGAGATCACGACCTGAGCAGAAATCAAGAGTCTAGCACCTAACTGACTCAGCCACCCAGACACCCCTTCATGTCTTCTTTTTGAAATGAAATGAAATACCTCTAGTTCTTCCCAGTAATCAATATACTGGTTTGGGGACTGAGATGGGATAGTATCAATCCTTACTTTATTGAACATTTTTTCATTCACCAATGTTTGTTGAGTTTGTGAAAGATCTTTTAATATACATAGAGAAATTAAGAAGAAAAATTTTGGAATATATTAAGCATTCTTACACCAAAGGATAATATTGAGAATGAGGCCCAGGACTTCATTATAAGGGTGTCAGAGGTACAGAGGAGATTATATATTCAGTCCTGGTAAATCTAACTATTCCCTGATTAGAAAGGACTGAGACTCTGAAGCATGAGATAAGAACTTTGGTTTGATGCACTCAAAAATACTGCATCCGGGAGAGCCTGGGTGGCTCAGTTGGTTGAGCATTGGATTCTTGGTTTCAGCTCATGTCATGGTCTCATGGGTCCTGG
>NC_081559.1:20712077-20733220 GCF_022355385.1 Mustela nigripes | reverse complement strand
TGATGAAGTTCTAGAACCTAGGTGAGGTTTGGTGGGCTGAGGTCCGGATATGATGAAGTTCTAGAACCTAGGTGAGGTTTGGTGGGCTGAGGTCCGGAGCCGATGACCAAGAAAGAATTCTTGAGACATCTTTGGTGCAAAATGGTGGTTTATTAAAGCACGGGGACAGGACCTGTGGGCAGGCAGAGATGCGGCTGCCCCGGGTTGTTAGGAGTGGTTGGTTATATACACAGGAGTTGGGTAGGTGAGGACAAAGGGGTATTCAGAAGGGCTATTGGGGCAAAGAATACTATCAGAATATTGAAGGCTTAGTTACTATCAAGTAAAGACAATTGAGAGTCTCCTGGTGGAATGTTACATTCCTGCTATCAAGCATCCCTGTTAATGAGATTTAGGTTTAAAGACAATTGGGAGTCTGGTGGAATGTTACATTCCTGCTATCAAGCATCCTTGTTAATGAGATTTAGGTTTAGAAGAAATTTAACTTTATTTACTTTTCCTTCTACCTCCACCTCCTTCGGTTTTTATGGAGGGGAGGGTGACATTAGGCTTGAGGAACGGAGTTCTGTGTCTTTGGAAATTGGGCTATTGATAAGGTAACTTCTTTGTTGTAATCTCAAGGACATTTGCAAACCAAGGGAGACTCCTGTCTTGTAGGATTGTGATCTCAGCAAGTTAACTATTTATCATTTTATGGCAGTCAGGGGTGCCTGAGGAACGCTACACCTATGGAGGGGAGCGGATGGAAGGGGGGGGGGTGCAAGGTGCCAGCTTTTGCTTTGTCCTCAGCCAGCCTCCTGCTCCCTCATCACTGGGAATGAGCCTTGCACAGAGCTCTGGGCTCAGTGGGGAGTCAGAAAGATTCTCTCCCACTGTCCATCCCCCTGCTCTCTCCCTCTCTCAAATAAATGGGTAAGTCTTAAAAACAACAACAGCAACAAAAACACTGAAGCCCAAATCCTCCTGAGTCCTCTTGGCCCACAGAAGTGGCCCACTCTTCAGGTAAAGACTCTAAATACTTAATGAAAAAGAGGCACTTCTGTAGGCCTGACTCATGGCCTCCAGATCATCTGTTCTCTCTCTCCCCTGTTTCCTCCTCACTTCACCCCTTATAGCTTCCAGTCCTGCAGTAAATCAGTGGGGAGTTTACAACCCAAGAGAATGAATCTTTCCTGTGTAAAGAGAATACTAATCCCAATAACTATCATTTAAATAATGTCACATGTTTTTTAAGAGTAGAATGACTCACGGAACCAGTCTTACAGACTTAGAATCCACACCAGAGAAAATCTTAACAGTTCAAGGTACACATGACAAGAAAGACAGATTTTTCCATAAACTATTTCATGGCTATTTCATGATTGTAAAGGGACCATATTTCCAACCACTTAATGAGCTATTATCTTCTATCAATATTCAAGTAAGATGTTACTTCCACATCTAATCTATTAATGCTGTGGTCTGAATGTTTGTGGCCTCCTCTCTCCACAAAATTCATATATTGAAATCCCAACCCATAGTGATGGTATTAGGAGATGGGGCCTTTGGGAAGTGCTTTGGTCATAAGGGTCATAAGAGAGTCCAGAAGGATCTCTCGTTCCTTCCACCGCATGAGCTAAAAACGAAAAGTCTGTAACCTGGAAGAGAGACTTCAGTGACTGTCCTGGCACTCCCCTCTTGGACTTCTAACTTCCAGAAGTGTGAGAAATACATTTCTGTTGTTTATAAGCTACCCGGTCCATGGTATTCTGTTACGGCAGACTGAACGGACTAAGATAGCTTGCAAACCTTGTCAACTCTATCATATATATATATATATAGCGAGAGAGAGAGAGAGAGAGAGAATCCATTTATTTCCTTCCGGGCGGCCATCGTCTCTCACCTACAAGAGCACAGTAACCCCATAACAGGGATCCACAGATCCACTCACCAATCCCTTCACCACAAATGTAAACCCATCATTCCACTCCCCTGCTTCAAATCCCTCCCTGGCCTCTTTTTTTTTTTTTTTTAAGATTTTTTTTTTTTTTTTTTAATTTGACAGACAGAGATCATGAGTATGCAGAGAGGCAGGCAGAGAGAGAGGAGGAAGCAGGCTCCCCGCTGAGCAGAGAGCCCGATGTGGGGCTCGATCCCAGGACCCTGGGATCATGACCCGAGCCGAAGGCAGAGGCTTTAACCCACTGAGCCACCCAGGGGCCCCTCCCTGGCCTCTTTTTGATGCTAAAATAAAATCTCGAATCCTTATCCCCGTTCCAATGCCCTACCTGACTTGGCCACAGACCGCTGCCCCCTCCCCCTCCGCACACCTCACACTACCCTCCCACACACTCAGTTACACTGACTTCCAAACAAGCCACATCTTCAAGCTGTTTTCCCTCCAGGCCTGCCCTCCAGGCTTTGTTCCTGCTCTTCTCTCTACTTGGAAGGCAGAGATGATCCACAAAATGAAAAACCATCTGCTGCTCTATTTTGTGATCTCATATATCTTTTTACGTTAGCCAAGAAATACTGTACACATTGAGAATTCACTCCTCCAGACTCGTGGGAAAGATAAGAAAGAAAAACAGGAGGGGGAGGAGTAGCGGAGATAGTGCTGAATCACAGCCCGCTAATAAGCGTGTATTTTAGTCCTGGATGGGCAAGGGAAAGAACAAGAAAATAAGCCCCTACCCCTCCAGCCTCCTCTTTTTCCCACTTGAGAGAGACTTAAGAGCCATGAACGACATGGAACCTCCCTTCAGGCTAAATTGCTAACCAATACATGACTGTGTTCCCTCATTTATAAGTTTACACATTTTAAAGCTGTCATATTTAATGTCACTTTCTTGCTAAAATCAAGAATGTGGCCACTGGTGAAGAAAAAAAAAATAGAATTAGAACACTGGTATAATTGCAATGATTCTGGATGGAGCAGGAAACTGAATTAGGCATGAATGGGTTTATTCACAAGCATCCCCCTCCTAGAACTACGTTTCAGGAAAACGCGTTACCTACCCCTAATTATTGGATCTTTATCATTCTGGTGGTTTTCAAAACAAGAATTCTCTAGCTTCATAGTCAGGAACAAAAATCTGCATTATTTTCTTTTTATAGATGTAATTGTTGTTTTACTCTTGATTCAAGTCAAAAGAAAGATCATACAAGTGCGGAGCATGAAATAAGAGGGCACTTTTTTTTTTTTTAAGATTTTATTTATTTATTTATTTGACAAAGAGAGATCACAAGCAGGCAGAGAGGCAGGCAGAGAGAGGGAGAGAGGAGGAAGCAGGCTCCCTGCTGAGCAGAGAGCCCAACGCGGGGCTCAATCCCAGGACCCTAGGATCATGACCTGAGCCGAAGGCAGAGTCTTTAACTCACTGAGCCACCCAGGTGCCTCAAGAGGGCATATTTCTATCCTGGCCAGCTCACTGAGTTCCCACTGAAAATGAACGAGTCAAGTACCATCAGGATTTAACAGAATTCTAAATTTTCATATATATTAAGCAGTTTCTCCCGAGAAAAAGAAAAGGAGTACATCCATCTACATCAATGAGAAATAGGCTCACATGATTATGGAATAGAAGGAAAAGTTGACAGGCACCCACTGTGGGTATTCAGCATTTATTCACTTATGCAGTAAGTATTCATTGACCATTTACCCTGTCCAAGACAAACGTGCCAGTGGATGAGACAAGACAATGCTGCACTCATCAGAGTTCTATTAAAAAAGAATCTTTAGAAGTATAATGGCTACCGTTTCTTTGCTATTGCTTATGCATCAGATGCTATGATAAAGGTTTTATTCACATGCATTTCTCATTTACTCTTCACAAATGTAAATTAATCCTCCTAATTTAAAAATTACATATGGAGGGAATGCACTAGGCTGAATAATGGCTTCCCAAAGATGTTCCTGTCGTGTAAAAAAAAAAAAAAAAAAGATGTTTCTGTTGTAATTCTCAGAACGTGTGCATATGTTAATAGATGTGGTAAAATAGGACCTTGCAACAAATGATTAAAAACAGTGGATTCTGGATTCCAGGTGAGCCCAGTGTAATCACAAAGGTCCTTCCTTATAAGAAGTTAGAAGAAGGATCAATCATTAGTAGATGTGAAGACAGAATCAGAGTGGAGTGGTTGAAGAGGCCTCGAACCAAGAAATGAAGGTAATCTCCAAAGGATGAAACAGCCAAGGAAAGAGATTCCTTCCTAGAGGCTCCAGTGGAAACCCATGCCTGCCAACGCCCTTGACGTTAGCCCAATGAAACTTGTTTGTCTTTGGACCACTAGAAGTGTAAGATGATAAATCTGTGCTGTGTTAACCACTAATTAACCTAGTAATTTGTTATGCCAGAAAAAGAAGACAAATACAAAAAGACAGAACTTGTAGGAGGTGGTTCTCGATTTGGGCTTCACCTTCCAGTGATTGATTCATGAAATCTTCTATGGAAGCAGGTTATTTTGAAAATGTCTCTCAGCTGCCTCCAATATTCACTCACACTTTGCTGGGGTCCAGCCTTAGGCAGGTCCAGGTGTCCCCGAAGGAGGGGTGGTGTCGGCGAGATGAATGGGAGAGCCACCAGTGAGTTCTGGTCAGTAGTCGGGCATTTCCATCTTATCCTGATTTTGGAGCTTCTTATATAGGCGGTTTGATTGAGGCAGGGGGTTACAAGCACTCATCAGATAATTTCTCTTTGTTGAGCACATGTTGTTTTAGTTAAGTCATAATGGGTACAGACTGGCACTAGCGATGGGGGACAGGGTCTTGCTTCTTGAGTAATTATGTCCCTCAGAAAGCCATGGGAAGTAGCACAAATATGTGCTTTTTGGTAACTTATTCTGGGGTCTGCAGGAAAACAGGATATAGGTTAATGAAAAAGAGGAGCTATAGGGATGAACTAGATGGTAAAGAACTGTAGGAAAACAAGGTATAGGTTAATGGAAAACGAGAAGCTATCTGAAGAAACTACGTATATAGGAGAGAAGTAGGAACGAGAAGGCATTACCTTTGCAGGAGGCAGGGTGTATTTTAAAGACTCAGCTTGTGAAAGCCTTGGACAAACATCAGCCTAGGGAGGAAACTGTCTATTGTGGTACACATCTAAAATTCTCTATAGTCTTAGGTACAGAATAATTCACCTCATTGGAGCTGCTCCGGCCCACAAGCCTGAGAGATATTTGCGGCAGATTAGCAAGGCGCTCTTTGTTTGTGAGAGATAAGGGATCAGAGGAAAAGGTAAGAGACTAACAGACCATGCTTATGTGCAGGGCTATCCGGCCCTCAGCAGGATGAGGCCCGCCATCAGCTCAAACCTTAACCTAGGGCCTCATGGCTCCCAACAGCACTTGAGTAAATGCTTTTGGTAGGTAAAGGAGAGCTCAGCATTCTCTCTTAAAATTTCATGCAGGACACAGAACTTTCAGGAAAAACCAACATTCCATTGCATCCTGCTGACCTTTGTTGTTGTTTTTTTTTAAGATTTTATTTTTTTGTTAGAAAGCACAAGCAGTGGGAGCGGCAGGCAGAGGCAGAGGGAGAAGCAGGCTCCCAGCTAAGCAGGGAGCCTGATGCAGGGCTCATTCCCAGGACCCTGGAATCAATGACCCAAGCTGAAGGCAGAAACCGACTGAGCCACCCTGGTGTCCCTACATCCTGGTGATTATTTATAACTTCCTAAATTGTTATACCGCCCTACCAACCACAGTTGAAACATCGTAGCTACGTATACTGAGGATAAAGTCAAAATCATAAAAAGTATAATTTTCTAAAGAGGTTTTTACCTCTATGTAGATTTACCTCTTCACTTTGGATGGAGGTACTTCGCCCATACAGGTTTCCCCCACTTTTTGTGTATGCATCATGTCGCTTGACTCTTACGAAAGATCTAACATCAGTACTTGTTTTCACTAATTGAAAGAAATTGGAAAGGGATTTTCATTTTTATGATGAAAGGGGAAAAGCTAAAACAGGATTGTTTGTTTTTCAGGGAGCTGTGATTGAGCAGGTGCACATCCCATGCAGCTAGAGAGCTCCCCAGTCTCCTTCCCCAGTGACCACACAGCAGCTCATCATCAAGCAGCTAGAGATCTGAACTGTGTCTGTGAGCATCTGTACTTTACCATTAACTTATTTTGTGCATCCTTTAGCAAGATATGTTCTAACTTATCAGAAAAGCCTAAGAGAGGTTATTTTTGGGGTCGGGGAATGCTCAAAATTTTTTGCATATAAATTAATAGTTATTGCTTCTATGTTGTTCATAGGAATATACTATTTTTGAATAGTGGGGGAAACCTGTATTCTCTAAGACTTTTTGACTTTTCTGCATTTTATCTTTTGTACATATCTAAAACTCTCACTTGGTCTTTTTGTATATATTTTTGCATATATTTTTATATTTAATTACAAAAATTAACCTCCCCTCATCTATATAGATCTCTCTATACTCCACCTCTGTATATCTCAAAATCCTTATGAATCCACTCATTCTTCCTTTATTAGCTTACTTATTCACTTGGACTCAAGGAAACCATTGAATGTTTAGTACATGCAAGACTCCCCTCTACATATTCTTTTTACTCGTGGAGATCAACAATTACCTAGTCCTTACCATCAAGAAACTTATTTCCTGTATGATTTATCAGCAATTTGTAAAAACCTTTATAACTGCACCTTTTACATAAGATTACCACTGTTTATGTCTGCATCTCTCCTAGGACAGCTCTTGTGGGCAGGGGCAGGTCACAGTCATCTTTCTATCTGTGAAATTCAATAAATGTGTTCTTTCATATGTTCCTAATTGACTGAATGAACCTAAACTGAATGAACCCTAGTAAGGAACCCTACACACAGAAAACACACAGAAAATCTGTAAACACACAGAAAATCTGCTCCACAAATCAAAAAGAATATGGAAAAAATCATATTCAATTGGGAAGATTTTACCAGATAGAGATGGTAGATATGGCAGCATCAGGGCTATAAGGTCACTAACTTTCTTTTTTCCACCCCGCTGACCTGACCACAAAGGAAAACAGTATTTTCTAGTCTTCTCAATCTTGATGGGGTCACATGAGGCCATGTGGAGTCATGTGATTAGTTATGGCCCATGAGACATGAGTCAAAGGAATGTAAGCTACTCCCAGGCTCAACAGCTAAAGTCAGTCTCCTCTTAGATTTTCTGCTCTCCCCCCTTATTTTTCCTTCTTTCTCAACAACCCCCGAGATCACAAATCTAAGACACTGGTGTTCTAAAAAGGAAAGATCTGGGTACCTAAATGTCTGCATGTATTCAACTGCTTACTTCTCTACCACTTTTATTAAGAATTGTGACATAAGCAAACATTAAACTTTGATTGTATTGAGTTCTTGAAATGTTGGAATTGTTTATTACAGTGGTTAGGCTCCAGCTCATACAGCGTAACAAAGGCTTTCCAGGTAAAGGGAACCATGGAAACAAAAGCAGAAAGGCAGGAAACGCTATCAAATGGTTGCAGAGTATAAGAAAGAAAAGAGTCTCTCTCTCTCTCAAAAATAAATTTTAAAAAAATCTTAAAAAAAAAAAAAAGAGAGAGAGAGAGAGAGAGAGAGAGTGAGAAGTGCTCCTGGGTGGCTCTGTTGGTTAAGTGTCTGCCTTAACTCAGGTCATGATCCCTGGGTCCATCAGGCACCCTGCTCAGTGGGGAGTCTAATTCTCCCTCTGCCCCTCTCCCCACTTGTGCTCTCTCTCCCCCCTCTCCTTCTCTCTCTCCCCCTCTCTCTCAAAAGAAACAAACAAACAAACAAAAACACAACACCTTAAAAACAAAAGAGAAAGAAGAGTCAGAAGAAATCAACCCTAACAAAAAACAGAGTCAGATGCCAGGAGGGCTTTGATTGATGAAGTAATCTGAAAGAAAATGAAGAGCAATAATTTTCTAAAAGTGACACAATCAAAGTAGTATTTTAGGAAGTATAACTTAGCATAAGTGCAGTCTGGATAAAACTTTAAGTTCTTTTGATGGCATGAAATTATGACTGAAGTTAGGTTTTCAGAAAAGAGAATTTACTGACTCTATAGCTAAAAAGTCAAGCATAGCTAGACTGAGTAGTTCAACAGGACTCTGGACTCTCTCTCCCTAGATTACTCAGCTTTCTCCTATAATGGTTTTACTTGCAAGACATGATGTTCGCCAGCAACTCCAATCTTACTTTCTATTAGCATCAAGTCCAGCAGAATGAGATTCTCTTTCCCAACTCAGGAGTGAGTTTATTTTTAGAGAACATGATTAACATTTGCAGTTCAAAATAATGCCGTGCTCGAGTCCAGAGCACATGCTCTGGGCTGCAGAACAGAAACTGTTGGGGAGGAAATTTCTTCCTTTTTCCCTTCTACGTTCTTTGGCTGATCTAATAATTGAACTGACATAAGACAGACCAACAGGAGAAAAATTTAATTTCATACATATGGAAGCTTATAAAAATGAGACTCAAAGAAGTAACCAAAGCAGGCAGCTTTTATACCTTTTAGACAAACAATGAACTTGTGAAGAATTGACAAGATAAAGAAGTTGGAGTTGGGTTAGCACATTAATGAAGCAATAACACGGCTTGTTCATATAACCTTTTCAGACCTAAATTTCCTACCTCTGACAATAAGGATGTGTTCTGCATAGAGCAATTTATTTGTTGCAAATTACTATTGAAATTGTTACCTGGGGCACCTGGCTTAGTTGGTTAAGCATCCGCCTTTGGCTCAGGTTATGATCCCAGGAGCCTGGGGCTCTCTGCTTTTCAGGGAGTCTACTTCTCCCTCTGCCCCTGCCCCAACCCATTCTCTCTCTCTCTCTCTCTCTCTCTCTCTCAGATAAATAAATAAAATCTTAAAAAAAACAATCAATATGCCAAAGCCTAATTTGGGGACAGCCTGCTCTGAACCCCATCACAACCCTATTATACCCATTATACTCATAGCTATGCGTATAATGAGTATAATGTTGTGTAACAAAGAACTACAGAACTTCAGAAGCCTACAAATAAGCATTATTACTCACATGCCTGGGGTCTGCTGGGAGTGGGCTTTAGGAAGGCTCTGATCCTTCTCAAGGGCTTTCATAGCACAACAGGAAAGCAAAAGAGGAATCAGAAACACTGAAATCTTCTTGAGGCTTTGATTCACTTTCTCCTAATTCTATTGGCCAAAGAAAACCACATGGGTTGGGGACATAAAATTTCAACTTTTTATAGGAGAAACTCTATAAACTAAAAGGTGTAATATAAAGAAGGATGAAGAACTGAAACCACTGACACAACCAATCTACTACACCCAGGAATATCCCATGGGCAGAGAGGGAGAAAGATGATATTCCAAGGAAAACATGAATGTTATTAACGGAAGAAGTGTGGATAGATTCTCGTTAGCAAAGTCAACAGATGACCACTTCTGTCATGATAAAATACAAACTCACACAGAGTTTTTGATTGTGGGAATGTAAAGAAAGCAATGTTTGAAAAATGTTAGAAGTAGAATCATTAGTTATTTGAAGACTATATTTAGAAGTGAGAGAAGTTGGCCCACAGATTCATACCAAAGTAAACTAGAGAACATGACACATCAGACTTGGGAAGGTTGCACAGGAAGGGGACTGAAGGAAATGGTAAGTTTGGTTTTAAGCCTATGTACTGACTGGTGAAGAAAAAGAAAAGAAAATTGAAGTGGAAAAGGGATAAATGGAAGACGTTCATCTAGTTGAGTCTGAAATATAAAAAGTCCAGAATTTTCAGAAGGTGTACTTTGAATTTAATCTCAGGTCTGTATAGCCAACTCTTCATCATTTTTATTCCAAAGATACCTTCTGGTATCTTAGAAGATGAGTTTCTAGAAAAATCATTAGCATTTTACTTCTATTAACAAGAACAAGTATGTTCCACCAGTATCATAATATCTTGAAGGGCCCAAAATCATGTGATGTTTTCAGGATAGCAGTAAGAAAATATTTAATTCAATTCAGTTCAGTGTTCGTGTCATGTTTATTTTGTTAGTATCTGATTCCCTTTAAATGAGAAATTAGGGTAGAGATTTTATTGTGAATCTCTATTAACCAGGATTTTTTTTTAACCAGAACATCTCTAAACTATGACCATCAAGATAAGTGGCAATCTGATACCACCTTTTTAAAAATAGATGTCTTTAGTTAGGATAGCTTTCTGCATTTTACAGTTAATACCCTAAACCATATCTTGTATCAGATTTTCTTTACTCTCTTCTGCAGGTGTGATTACAGTCTCTTCTTTTTAGTTCTTCAAAGCAGTAGATCAACTTTCTTCTAGAGAATTCATCATTACGGGTAGTTCAGAGAGATTAAGAGGAAGAACATGAGAAGCAGAATCACACAAGCTGGGATACTTGCTAGTTATGTGACTTTAGGGGAATGACTTAATCTTTCTGTGCCCTGGTTGCATCAAAATACTTCTGCCTTTCATGTCTCATCAAAGAGATATCAAACCCAGATGCCTTCTTTTTTTTTTTTTTTTAAGATTTTATTTATTTATCAGAGAGAGAGAGGGGGAGAGAGCGAGCACAGGCAGACAGAATGGCAGGCAGAGGCAGAGGGAGAAGCAGGCTGAGCAAGGAGGCCGATGTGGGACTCGATCCCAGGACGCTGGGATCATGACCTGAGCCGAAGGCAGCTGCTTAACCAACTGAGCCACCCAGGCGTCCCCCCAGATGCCTTCTTAATCAGCAAAGTGAAAATCAGAAAAATATCTTCATTGGTAAAATCAATGACTTGCTCATCATTGTAATCATTAATCAAATATCACTGGGAAAATTAGTGGTGTTACAGATATGTATTGGCTAAAATATATCAGAGGTGCTTCCCACACTAAACAAAGAGCTAGCTTTTTTTATTTCATAGTTTGAACAGTTTTGTCCTTGCTTGCAAATACATGTCTAATAAATGTCTGTATAAGTGGTAAAATTTTGTCTGAGGTTTGCTTTTATTATAATCCGCCATCAAAGTGTGAGGAAATAGACAAGATTCACCCACCTCAAACTCTTCCATGTTCACTGTTATCTGACAAAAAGAATCATAAGGATTGTATGTGGCCAAATAGATTAAAGTCCATTTGCAACAGTAGTTACATTGAGTAAACATTTTTTAAAATAAAGTATAAGCAATTAGTTTCTAGTTTCAAAAGTCATAAAATGAAGAAGCCATGATTAGTAACCCCCAATAATACTAATTTTAGATGGTGAGCCAGTATTTGCTGCTATTGTAATTTTAAGGGACTTTACTGGCCAGCAATTTAAATATATTATTTGTGATCAAAGTTCAGTACAACAGGTAGTGTAAATTATTTTTGTTTTTAGGAACCAAGCAAAAAATACATATGGCTAACTTCATCCCTTGACTACATTCTTGTTTGAGTTCTAAAATCTGGGGGTGCCTGGGTGGCTCATGCAGTTAAGCATCTGCCTTTGGCTCAGGTCATGAACCTGGGATCCTGGGATTAAGCCCCACGTTGGACTCGTTACTCAGCGGGGAGTCTGCTTCTCCTCTTCCTCTCTTCCTTCTTACGCTCTCTCTCTCTTTCTCTCTCTCTCAAATGAGTAAATAAAATGTTTTTAAAAAATAAATTCTAAAATTTGGAATCACAAGAGTAGGGTAAAAACTTAATGGAATGAGTTTTTGCACAACTCCCAGAGACCAGGAAAATTGCCTTCCATAATAGGAAAAAATATTCAGAGGAATTAAAAAAGAAAGAACTCTTATTTTTCCCCACAGGAGTTTAATTATTAAACTCTGGGGATGTTTTTCATACAATTTTAACTTGGCAATTAGTACATTAGGAGATAGGCAACCTCTAAAGTAATTTTATACAGCATTGGATCAAGGTATGTATGTCTTATGTACATTAAATAAACATTGAGAAACACAGACCTCATTTAATTGAGTGAACCTTCAAATCTAGTTACCTTCATATTTACATCTTGCTTTATATATCATGAAGATACTTTGCTAAATATCCCTGAAGGTAAATACTTAAAATTGAGACACTGGGACAATATTTATCAGTTCTCTGACCAACAATTTCAGCAGGTAATGTGCTAGAATTTTCATTAGCTGCAAACTAATGTAGCATTAGATAACCTGTATTTCCCCTAGAAGTAGCTAGGTGAAAATTTCACAATGCAAATGTAATTTGCATCTAGGCCATAGGTTCTAAAAATTCCATTTTGAAAGACAGACAGTTGAATGTTAGGAGGCTTCAGCTATCCTCCAAATGAGAAGGTTAAGAAGAAAATATTTTAAATGTTTTAAGGATAATTGTGTTTACTATAAGCCAGCTGATTTGCAAACATTTCATTTAGCTTCACCAACAATCCTCTGCAGCATCATTATTTCAGTTGAGAAAACAGATCTGGGAGAAGCAACCTGCCCAGGGTTCTACAGATAGTATTTTCCAGAGTAGAGAGAGCCCATTCGCTCTTCTATAGTTTCTCTTTACTTAACATACTCTCTATCTCTCTCTCTTCTGTCTTCCCCTCAAGGTCTCCTATTCCCAATCTCCTTTTCAAAATTAAAGTTCAGGATAATTAAAATCATAGGTAATTACCTCATGAACAGGTACATGACTTATCTCCACTGCATAATCAGCATCTAATTTACATGTTTTGGTTTACTATTTACTTCCACAGGGTTAAGAAACATGTTTTTTTCATTTTCCTCAATGAATGACTGAATGGACAAGCAGACAAATGGAAAAGAAAGTCTAGAAATACATCCAAATATAAAGGAAATGCAAATGATACAGATGGCATCAGTAGAATAGTTTCTCTTTAGGAGATAAGCAACAGTAGAAAAGATGGCATCTACAGGTGGCATCAGTAGAAAAGATTATTATTCCTGTGAAAATGTTTAGTCACCTGAGGGGGGAAAAATGTATCATTATGCCAAAATATGTTTTTAAGAGATATCAAAGATTTACATATGAAGAAAATGAATCTATAAAAATTCTAATAAAAACCATGGAAGAAATTTTCTGTGGTTACAGATTGGGCAATTCTTATCTATTCCTTTAAGACACAGCAGTTCTTTGCCAGTTAATAAAATGGCATTACACTCTTTTTTGGGGGAAAATGTATGTTTATGTATATATGTACCTAGAGTAAAGGGAGTGGGGGTGAGCAGGTAAGTAAAACTGTGAGAAAGGGGTGACAATTTCTTGAACAGCAGACAGACGCCTCTCTTAGTCTGAAGGGAACAATGGACAGACATGGTAGTAAACTTGAGAAGGGACATGGAAAGTTGAAGGAGTTCCCAGAAGATGAAGGTTAAGTGCAGGACTGCCAATTTCATAAAAATAAGTAACATTTTTAAGGGGCGCCTGGTGGCTCAGTCAGTTAAGCACCTGCATTTGGCTCAGGTCATGGGATGGAGCCCCATGTCAGGCTCGGCAGGGAGTCGACTTGTCCCTCTCCCTCTGTCCCACTTCTGCTTATGCTCTCTTGCTCTCTCTCAAATAAATAAATAAAATCTTTAAGTAAATACATAAGTAAGCAAATAAATAAATAAATAGATAAATCTCTTGATATAAATGCATAATTCATGGTCCAGATGGTTCAGTCCGTAAGCTGGCACTCATCAATATTAGTTTGTAATTCTAGATTAATTTGACTAAATATTTTCAATTAAGTTTCCTAGCCTCTAAGAAGTGTATGCTAGAGAAGCAATCTTCCCAGTTTAAGGTGAGTCTTTAGCAGAGATGCTCTCAGTCGTGATATTCAGGTTTCTATAGGAATTATGCCAGATTTATCTACTCAAAGCTTTAAAAAATTGTCAAATTTAGACTTGGTCTAGTTACTATAGCAAAGGGTGTGTGTGTGTGTGTGTGTGTGTGTGTATACACATACATACCGGTGATTCATCACTTACATATAATACCCAGAACTCAACCCAACAAGGACCCTTCTTGAAGCCCATCACCCATTTAGCCCATCCATTCACTCACCTCCCTCAACTCTCTGTTCTCTGTATTTAAGAGCCTAAACGGTTTGCCTCCCTCTCTGTTTTTATCTTACTTTATTTTTCCTTCTCTTCCACCATATTCACCTGTTTTGTTTTTTAAATTCCATATGAGTGAAATCATCTATTTGTCTTTTTCTAATTTATTTATTTCACTTAGCATAAAACACTAGTTCCATCTACATTATTGCAAAAGGCAAGATTTCATTCTTTTTGATCACTGAGCAATATTCCATTGTGTGGGTATATGTGTGTGTGTGTGTGTGTGTGTGTGTGTGTGTGCGCACGCGCGCGCGTGCGCGCGCACACGCGTGCATGCATGTGCTTGCACCGTATTTTCTTTATCCATTCATCTGTTGATGGACATCTGGGCTCTTTCCATAATTTGGCTAATGTTGATAGTACTGCTATAAACATTTGGGTGCATGCACACCTTTGAGTCAGAATTTTTTATTTTTTTAAAAGGTTTTATTTATTTATTTGACAGAGAGATCACAAGCAGGCGGAGAGGCAGGTAGAGAGAGAGAGAGAGGAGGAAGCAGGCTCCCCACGGAGCAGTGAGCCCAACGCGGAGCTCAATCCCAGGACCCTGGAATCATGACCTAAGCCGAAAGCAGAGGCTTTAACCCACTGAGCCACCCAGGCGCCCCTGAATCAGCATTTAAAAATTTTTTTTTTTATATTTGAGAGAGAGAAAAAACATGAGCAGGGAGAGAAGCAGAGGGAGAAGCAGGCCAAGTAGGGAGCCTAATGGGGGGCTCAATCCCAGGATCATGAGATCATAACCCGAGCCAAAGATAGTCACCAACCAATTGAGCCACTCAGGTACCCCTGAATCAACATTTTTGTATCCTTTGGATAAATACCTAGTAGTGGAATTGCTGGATTGTAGGGTAGCTCTATTTTTAACTTTTTGAGGAACTTCCAAACTGTTTTCCAGATTGGCTACACTAGTTTGCATTCTCACCAACAGTCAAAAAGGTTCCCCTTTCTCTCTGTCTTTGCCAAATCGAATTCCTGAGTTGCTAATTTTAGACATTCTGACAAGTGTAAGTTGGTATCTCATTGTGTGGTTTTTTAAAAAAGATTTATTTATTTGAGAGAGAGAGAGCGCAGGGACAAGGGCAGAAGGAGAGGGAGAGAAGAGAATCCTTAAGCAGATTCCCTCCTGAGCACAAAGCCCAATGCAGGGCTCAATCCCAGGACCCTGAGATCATGACCTGAGCCAAAATCAAAAGTCAGATGCTCAACTGAGCTACTCATGTGCCCCTCTCGCTGAAGTTTTGATTTGCATTTCCCTTACGATGAGTGATGCCGGGCATCTTTTCATGTGTCTGTTAGCCATCTGAATGTGTTCTTTGGAAAATGTCTATTCACATCTTCTGCCCATTCCTTAACTGGATTATTTGTTTTTGGGGGGGGTGTTGAGTTTGAAAAGTTCTTTAAAGTTTCATTTATTTATTTTAGAGAGAGAGAAGAGAGAGCTTGAGCAGGGGGAAGGCAGAGGGAGAGAATCCTGATTCTCAGACAAATCAGCAGACATCCCAATGAGACTGAGGCAGGGCTCAATCCCCGGATCCTGAGATCATGACCTGAGGTGAAATCAAAAGCAGGATGCTTAACTGACTGAGCCACCCAGGAGCCCCAAGTTTGATAAGTTCTTTATAAATTTTTGATACTAGACCTTTATCAGATATATCATTTGCAAATATCTTCTCCTGTTCTATTCCTTGGCTTTAGTTTTGTTGATTGTTTCCTTTGCAGTGTAGAGGCTTTTTATCTTGATGAAGTACCAATAGTTCATCTTTGCTTCTGTTTCCCTTGCCTCTAGAGACCTGTCTAGTAAGAAGTTCCTGCAACCGAGGTCAAATAGGTTGCTGCCTGATCTCTCCTCTAGGATTTTGATGGCTTCCTGTCTTACATTTAGGTCTTTCATCCACTTTGAATTTATTTTTGTGTATGGTATAAGAAAGTGGTCCAATTTCTTTTTCCTGTATGTCGCTGTCCAGTTTTCCCAATACCATTTGTTGAAAAAAACGGTCTTTTCCCCATTGGATGTTCTCTCCTGCTTCGTCAAAGATTAGTTGACGATACAGTTGTGGGTCCATCTTCTGTGTTCTCCATTCTGTTACATTGGTATATTTGTCTGTTTTTGTGCCAGTACTATACTATCTCGATGACTACAGCTTTATAATAGAACTTGAAGTCCAGATCCTTCCAGATTTGCTTTACTTTTTCAACATTACTTTGGCTATTTGGGGTCTTTTCTGGTTCCATACAAATTTTAGAATTGTTTGTCCCAGCTCTGTGAAAAATGCTGGCGTTATTTTGATAGGGATTGCACTGAATGTGTAGATTGCTTTGGGTAGTATAGACATTTTTAACAATATTTGTTCTTCCAATCCATGAGCATGGAACACTTTTCCATTTCTTTGTGTTTTTCAATTTCTATCATAAACGTTCTATAGTTTTCAGCATACGGATCTCTTACCTCTTTGGATAGTTTATTCCTAGGTATCATGGTTTTTGGTGTAATTGTAAATGCAATCAATTCCTTGATTTCTCTTTTTGCTGCTTCATTATTAATGTATATAAATGCAGCAGATTTCTGTACATTGATTTTATATCCTGTGACTGCTGATTCATGTGTCAGTTCCAGCAACTTTTTTAGTGGAATCTTTCAAGTTTTCTATATAGACTATCATGTCATCTGCAAACAGTGAAAGTTTGGCTTCTTCCTTGCCAGTTTGGGTGTCTTTTATTTCTTCTTGTTGTCTGATTACTGAGGCTAGACTTACAGTACCATGTTGAACAACAGTGGTGAAAGTGGACATCCCTGTCATGTTCCTTCCTGATCTTATGGGGAAAGCTCTCAGTTTTTCCGTTGAGAATGATATTAGATGTTGGTCTTTTGTTTATGGCCTTTGTGATGTTGAGGCATATTCCTTCTATCCCAACTTTCTTGAGGGGTTTTATCAAGAAAGGATGCTGTATCTTGTCAAATCCTTTTTCTGCATCTATTGAGGGGATCATGTGGTTCTTATCCTTTCTTTTATTAATGTTGTGTATCACATTGATCAATTTGAGAGTACTGAACCACCCCAGCAGCCCAAGAATAAATCCCACTTGATCATGGTGAATAATCCTTTTAATGTATGGTTGGATTTGATTAGCTACTGTCTTGATGAGAACTTTTGCACCCATGTTCATTGGAGACATTGATCTGTAATTCTTTTTAGTGGGGTCTTTGTCTGGCTTTGGGATCAAGATAATACTGGCTTCAAAGAGTGAGTTTGGAAGTTTCCTTTCCATTTGTATTTTTTGGAACAGATTCAGAAGAATAGGTCTTAACTCTTCTTTTAAGTGTTTGGTAGAATTCCTCTGGGAAGCCATCAGTCTTGGAGTCTTGTTTGTTAGATCTTTGATTACTGATACAATTTCTTTGCTGGTTATGGGTCTTTTTAAATTTTCTATTTCTTCTTGTTTCAGTTTTGGTAGGATTTTATCCATTTCTTCCAGACTGTCCAATTTATTGGCATATAATTGTTCATAATATCCTCTTATAATTGTTTGTATTTCTGCAATGTTGGTTGTGATCTCTCCTCTTTCATTCATGATTTTATTTATTTGGGTTCTTTCTCTTTTCTTTTTGATAGATCTGGCTAAGTGTCTATCAATTTTGTTAATTCTTTCAAAGAACCAGCTGCCAGTTTTGTTAATCTCTTCTTTTTTTTTAAATTTCCATATCACTTATTTCTGCTCTAATCTTTATTATTTCCCTTCTTCTCCTGGCTTTAGGCTTTATTTGCTGCCATTTTCCCAACTCCTGTAGGTGTAAAGTTAGGTTGTGTAGTTGAGCCTTTTCTTGATTCTTGAGGAGGGTCTGTATTGCTATATACTTCTCTCTTGTGACCTTTTTTGCTGCCACAGGTTTTGGACTGTTGTGTTTTCATTTGCTTCCATGTATCTTTTATTTCTTAATCCTGGTTAACCCATTCCTTCTTTAGTAGGATGTTCTTTAGCCTCCATATATTTGTAGACTTCCCAATATTTTTTCTTGTGGTTGACTTCAAGTTTCATAACTTTGTGGTCTGAAAATATGCAGGGATGATCTAATCTTTTTGTATTTTTTGAGGCCTGATTTGTGACCTAGTATGTGATCTATTCTGGAGAATGTTCCATGTGTACTCAAGAAGAATATGTTTTCTGTTGCTTTAGGATGGAATGTTCTGTCTATTAAGTTCATCTGGTCCAATATGCCATTCAAAGCCTTGTTTATCTTCTGCTTAGATGATCAGTCCATTGCTGTGAGTAGGGTGTTAAATTCCCTGCTATTATTGTATAATTACCAATAAGTTTCTTTTTTTTTTTTTAAGATTTCATTTATTTATTTAACAGAGATCACAAGTAGGCAGAGAAGCAGGAAGAGAGAGGAAGGGAAGCAGGTTTCCTGCTGAGCAGAGAGTCCGATGCGGGGCTCGATCCCAGGACCCTGTGATCATGACATGGGCTGAAGGCAGTGGCTTAACTCACTGAGCCACCGAGGCGCCCACCAATAAGTTTCTTTAAGTTAGTTAATTGATTTATATATTTGGCTGCTCCCAAGTTGGGGGCATAAATATTTACAATTGTTAAATCCCTTTATTATGATACAGTGCTCTTCTTCATCAATTAGTAGTCTTTGGTTTAAAATCTAGTTTGCCCAATATAAGTATGGCTGTCCCTGCTTTCTTTTGCTGTCCATTAACATGAAAGATGGTTCTCCAGTCCCTACCATTTTTTGAGGGAGAGAGCAAGAGAGAGAGCATGGGGATCGAGAGGGACAGAGGGAGAAAGAATCTTGAGCAGTCTGCAGTATGCAGCCTGACACAGGGCTTGATCTCCCGACCTGGGCCGAAATCAAGAGCTGGATGATTAACAGACTGAGACACTCAGGTGCCCCTCACCCCCTCACTTACTTACTTTCTCTCTTTCTTTCTTTGTTTTTTTTCTCCAAATAGATTAACTTTTTAAAAATTAGATTAACTTAGGTATATTCACAAAATGGAATGTTATACAATAGAAAAATGAATGGATTACAACTGCATCGAACATGAGTGATTCTTAGAAACATAGTAACAATTATAAAAAGAACTGATAATAAAAATGTTTATATACGCATGTATAATAATTTTATTTTTAAAATTTTTTATTATTAACATATTATATATTATTTGTTTCAGGGGTGCAGGTCTGTGATTTATCAGTCTTACACAATACACAGTGCTCACCTCAACATATACTCTCCCCAGTGTCCATCACCCACCCACTTCATCCCTCCCACTGTCCTCCACTCCAGCAACCCTCAGTTTGTTTCCTGAGATTAAAATTTTCTTATGGTTTGTCTCCCTCCCTGGTTTCTTCTTGTTTCATTTTTTCCTCTCTTCCCCCAGAATCTTCTGCCTTGTTTCTCAAATTCCTCATATCAGTGAGATCATATGATAGTTGTCTTTTCTCTAATTGACTTATTTCACTTAGCACAATACCTTCTAGTTCCATCCATGTCATTGCAAATAGTAGAATTTCATTTTTTATGGCTGCCTAATATTCTATTATATATATATATATATATATATATATATATATCACACACACACATATACACCACATCTTCTTTATCCATTCATCTGTCAATGGACATTTGGGTTCTTTCCATAATTTGGCTGTTGTGGACATTGCTGCTGTAAAAGTTAGAGTGCAGGTGCTCCATCTCCTCACTTTCAAGCTGGAGATGTCTTTGGGTCTAAAATGAGTCTCGTATAAACAGCATATCCATCGATCTTGTCTTTTTTACCCATTCTGACATCTTTTGTCTTTTGATTGGAGCATTTAGTCCATTTACATTCAGAGTAATGAACTTAGTGTCATTGTATTACCTGTAAAGTCACTGTTCTTATAGATTATCTCTGTTCCTTGACTTTGTTGCTTTGGTCTCTCTTTCCTGCTGAAAGAGTCCCCTTTAATATTTCTCATAGAGTTGTTTTAGTGTTCACAAACACCTTAATTTTTGCTTGTCTTGGAAATGATTTCTCTCTCCTTCTATTCTAAATGACAGCTTTGCTGGATAAAGTGTTCTTGGCTGCATATTTTTCCCATTTAGCACATTGAATATATCCTGCCACTTGAGTCTGTCCTGCTAAGGTTCTGTGGACAAGTCTACTGCTAACCTATGTGTCTACCCTTATAGTTTAATAAACTCTTGTCCTGAGCTGCTTTCAGAATTCTCTCTTTATCTTTGTATTTCCTAAGATTTACTATGATATATCTTGGTGTTGACCTGTTTTTGTTGATTTTGAGGGGCATTCTCTATACCTCTTGGACTTAAATGCCTATTTCCTCCCCTAGATTAGGGAAGTTCTCAGCTTTAATTGTTCAAATAGATCTTCTGCCCCTTTTTCCTGCTCTTTTTCCTGGGACTCCTATGATACAAATATTACTGGGCTTTGTGAAATTGCTGAGTTCCCTAAGTCTCTTCTTTTCAGCTTCATTCTTTTCCATAATTTTATCTTCTGTATTACCTATTTGATCCTCTGTTTCCTCCATTCCCATTGTGATGACATCTAGCTGATTTTGCTTGTTAGAGCATATTTTACTTTGGCCTGACTAGTTTTTAGATCTTTTATCCCTATAGCCAGGGCTTCTCTGATGTCTTCTATGCCTCTTTCAAGCCCAGCTACTATTCTTTTGACTGTTATCCTAAATTCTTGTTCAGATATATTGCTTATATCTGTTTTGAGCAAATCCCTGGCTGTTATTTCTTCTTATCTTTTGGGAAGAATTTCTCCATCTTGTCATTATGTCTAAGTTTCTGTCTTTTGCATATGATGAAACCTTGTTATATTCCCTACTCTTGAGAGTAATACTACTTAAGAAGGAGTCAGATGAAGTCCAGAGCCTGGCATTTCGAGAAGTGTTTCTGGCATATGCTGTGTGTGCTCTGCTGTTTTGATTACTCTTTCCCAAAAGTTAATCCTTTAGTACAAAGTTCTTCCTTGTTTGCAGTGGGGAGTGTCTAGATCTTGAACTACTTGTGCTTCAGTTTATTTATCAAGATAAGCCAGGGCATGGGACCCCTGGGTGGCTCAGTTGGTTAAGCAGCTGCCTTCAGCTCAGGTCAT